>NC_056746.1:1172329333-1172414333 GCF_019279795.1 Protopterus annectens
TTGGAGTGGGTGGTATGTCACTTCTAGTAAATCACAAAGGTTGTCATCACCAGAGTACTCGGTCATGGAAAATAAAACCGTTAAAAAGAACTCATTAAGTATCCTCAGTCTGACATGCCGTCAGTCAGATACCAAAGATCATTTATGTGTAGGATCTGCTTTTTTTCATTATTTCTGCACAGTATACGTGCAACTGAACAAGGGGGATGCCAGCTCCTTTTACCAGATGTTGAATGTTATTCAACAAAAGATCTTTCTGTATTCCAGTAGCTGTACATATGTATGATCTGTTTATGTTTTCAGATTGCAGATAGCATATGCAGTAGTGCTGCACTCTTGCTAAACAGACTCTTTTTAGCACTTCAATGTCACATCAGCTGATTAGGTTAATTTTGTCTGCTAAAGACACAATGTTCCTCCATGGAATCCTTCTCCCATTATGGTCACTGGTCTGCCTGATTTCCTGACAGGTCACCATTCCTCCCTCAGTAATGGTGAAGCGTAGCCACAGGAGAGCTCCTAGATAGTTCCCATAGCTGGTCTGGGCAAGGAGTGGGGGTGAGGGGTGGGGCGTTAGGCTAGTTTTTTCATTTAGTTACAATACCTCACCTTTTGTACATTTCTAGCATCACACTGTGAGACTAGTCATTTGACATGCTTTGCTTTAGTATAGCCTTTGCTCATATCGCAGATCTCCATCTGTCTGACAAAAGTGGCATGCCGTCCTCAAGCCACGCATTCTCTAGCCTCCCCCCCACCAAAGAGAAGTGAGTAGGTAAAATCTCATCACTCCTCTGTTCTCCTCCCACCGGTTCCAACAGGATGTAAAGCCGCTAATCAGACTCCAGTCACCTGGGTCATAGTCAGGGCTTTGTCTTTCTGTGGCACTGGAGTTGGATTGCTTTTTACTATACTTTCTGCATTTTTGTACTCTTCCTGATGTTACTTTCCACCTCTTTCACCTCCCGCCATGTTTAAGTTGTGGCTTACAGTTTGTTTACCCTGAATACACTACAGTGAACATATGCAACTTGTTTTCAGCAGTATCTTAATGTAAGACTGGATAGGTTTTGTTATAATGAAAATATTAAAGTGTTGTCTATATCATATCAGTAAATCTGGTTGTCTGCACTAACTGAAGAACATTTGTTTCATTGTCCACTGCCCTGATTAACCCACCTGCACCCAAGTTCTTGCATTAGATCTGAGGAGTTAGTTCAGGCAGAAATGAGGCTATGGCCATCTGTGCCTACATGAGGTACTCCACAGCTTCTTGTCTTATTCTCACGATAATATGTGGGTGAGACAGACTTATGTCCATGTCCTGGAGGCATAGCTTGGGCATGTTCCAAAATAATGTGCTTAAACTGATGGACAGGTCTGCTGTTGTAAAATTTTTAAATCATTTGATTCTCTGAATCAGGCACTTTTTATCAACTACTGACCTTCAAGATTGTGCATGCACTAGTTACATCACATTTTAATTACTTTAATGTCCTTCACTTTGTCCTCATGCCTATGAACTAGGATGTGTTTAGGTGGTACAAAATGTAAGGGCATAATTGTTGAATGTTTGAAACCTTTATTTGCATTTTATGCCCATGTTCTGCAGATTGCAGTAGATACCTGGCCTCAACATTAGTATGTAAAGTAGTAACATTTATTGTTGCTAGCCCTATCTAATTTGGACTCCCTAGCTTGGGGAGATGCTGGTACCCTGTCATAATGCCTGCACCTCTTGGATAGACTGTCATGGGATTGCTAGCTAGTTAGAACATTTTACTAGAAATTAATTTCTTGCCAAGCCCCATACCTGCAAAATTCATTACATTGTTAAAGTCAGATGATATCCAAGTGGGAATTATTTAAATGGTCCTTGAAGAATGTCTATTATTTATCTAGAGTTTTGTCTTCTAACCATTTACATCTGAGTGATTATTGGATTTTTTTATCAGTCTCATGTCTTATATTTTTAAGATTGCTAATAAAACTCAACATTTAAATAAGATAACTAACATGTTGAAATAAACATAATGTCAGTTGAGTCTCTCAGATGTCCAGCTAACACCTGTTTACAGCTATACCACTACCACTGAATCCTAAAGCTCTCCACTAGTTATGCTATACTGGCTTGAAGTGCCCATAGACTCAGTATTAGCCACCATCCCATCCAGTACATTCCTTGACTCCACAGCTCTCCTTGGGAAAAAGAAAGCCTCATTCTGTCTGCTTAATAAAACCTTGCAGTACTGTTCCAGTCTTGCCTGTTCTTTTACCCTATCCTTTTTCAGGAATTGTAATCCGCCATCCTACTCATTGTCTTGTGTATCCATAACATGTCCTCTCTGTTTCTTCTCTCATTAAATGAGAATGTTTGCAGGCTTTGAAGTATTTTCCTATCATTCTGCCTCTTCACAATTTTAGCTGCCATTTTCCATACACTCTGCTTACAATTTCCCTTTCCCTTTCTAAGCAAAATGTCTAGAATTGTGGTGGGCCATTTCTTCACAGATTTTGTCAAGCAACTATCCAAAAGCTGATTTAATTGCAATGTTGCTGAAAAAAACATTTTAGCACAGATAAGCCTTTCAATTTGTGATTACTTATGTAAAAAAAAATGTCTTTTTCTGAACTGTAGTAGGTTGTGCAGTTCATAATGTCAATTAAAAGGGGTTGTGGAGTACCACTACCATCTACACAAAGGGTTTAGAGGGGAGAACAGTGTGTGCCCAGAAAGAAATACAAATACTTTGTGCTTTTGTCCTGTGGACATGTTTTCTAGGGATGTACAAGGAGATATACAAATATTATTAACGCCTAGAAAATGTGCTTGCAGATTCAGTGATCTCCTCTGGACACGATACATTCCAAACAGGTGAAATGAGGTACAAGGAGTAGGAAATACAAAACAGCTGCACCTGTTCTGGCATAAAATTTGTGTGACATGATTGAAATCTTTAACTGTAGCTGCCACTTTCTACTTGCCAGCTGTGACTTTTAAAAAGCAGGGCTAGGGAGCAAAAAAAAAAAAAAATTAAAGTAACAGCAGCAGCATCAGTTACAAGAACATGTGGACTCCTGCGCGCGCATCTGTGTGTGTGTGTGTGTGTGTGTGTGTGTGTGTGTGTGTGTGTGTGTGTGTGTGTGTGTGTGTGTGTGTGTATGTATTTACTGAAAGTAAACAGATGAAACAAGATTCATGGCGCTGTTTTATGTATTAATTCATCAATCTGATTATACTTGAACATCTGAGCTGTACACCATCAATGGTGTGCATGTGTGTGTGTGTGTGTGTGTGTGTGTGTGTGTGTAAAGTAAATGCTTTACAACAATCAGCCAAATTATGTTATTATGCTTATTTTTTAACTATTCATTCTTTTGATCATAATCATACATCTGAGTTGTACACATTCAACAAAGTGACTACAAATTTGTGTGTGTGTGTGTGTGTGTGTGTGTGTGTGTGTGTGTGTGTGTGTGTGTGTGTGTGTGTGTGTATGATTATTCTGCCAAAATATTTTTTTTGAAAACTTATCTATTAAAGTCCAGTATTCCAATCATCAGGGCTTAGTCTGCCAAATCCAGATTCTGTGTTTCTTTATAAGGGCTGCTTCACAAAGCAATGTGAGCACATTTATGTATTTATTGGCATTTGTTTATCAAGAAAGTCCACTGGGCCAAGAGAACCCATTTTCAGTGGAGGCCCGGGGAGAAAAGCTCCACAGTATAATAACACATAACATACAAACAGTAAATAAAAATATAGAACAACTTCAAGATACAAGCAAATAATCACAGTGCAAACTAGTAATGTACAATAAGTGCAAAGGTTAGCAAATAAATGATATGTAGAGAAGAGTATAGGTGAAAGTTAACAAGTTACCAACTGGTAGAGTAATTGTGATATTAAACACAAATAAGCAGTACATACAAGGTATTTTGTGAGTTTAGTTAGCAATGGGATAGGAAGAAGAGGAGTGAGGGGTAGTGTTGAAAAGATGGATAGAAGAGTGAAAGTTTAGCATGATTTGTTTTGGGTAGTGAATTAAAGTGAGATTGAAGAGGGGAGGGATGTAGGATAAAGTGCAAGTGAACTTAGAGTATAGAAGCTATGGATGAATGAGAACAGAGACATGTGCATTGCCACCGGGAAGAGAGATGTAGTTGCAATCATTTTTTGAAGGATATGATTTTACTGGAGGTTCTGATAGCTAATGGCAGAGAGTTCCAAAGCTTGGCAACAGAGAAAGAATAAAGCATGTTGCCAGCAAGAAGTTTAGGTTTGTCTGCTTGCAGTAGAAGTTGATTTTCAGATCTAAGTAGCCTATTAGGGTGGTATTGGGTGAGGATGGAAGAGAGGGCTGGGCAGTCTGAAGGTTTGTAAATAATTTTGTGAGCTGTGATTAGCTGTAGGGTAGGTAAGATGATGGGGAAGTTTTAGCCACTTAAGTGATTTTAAGGTCATGCAATGATGGGAAGAGCATTTTGTGTTGGTTGCAAACTGACAACCTTGTTGTAACATGTCTCAAGCTTGTTATTTAGGGTGCAATGGATACTGGTAAGTAGAGGAGCACCATAGAGTAGTGAAGGTAAGAGAAATGGTAGGGCTAGAGTACATTTGGTGGAGCAGTTGAGATAGTATTTTTGTCGGTAGAGGGTGCCTAGCTTATAGTTTGTTTTTTTGATATTATTATGGATGTGAAGGTCAAATGCCAGGTTTTCGCCAATGATAACCCCTAGTAATTCAGTGTGGGAGACAACCTCTATAGTAGTGTTGGTTTGAGAATAAAAGGTGAAGTCTGTCTTGTTGACAGAGAGGTTTTTTTTTCTTTTTGGCAAATAGTAACATTTTCATTTTATTTGGGTTAAGAGCTAGATCATTATTAGCCATCCAGATTTCAGTAGTGGTAAAGGCATTTTGGCAAATCTGCAAACGTTCTGTTGATTTAGCAGAGCAAATAATGATCGAATTATCTGCATATTGTACAACAGATGAATGTTTGAGGTTGGTATGGAAGTCATTTATAAAAATACTGAATAAAAGGGGACCTAATATGGAGCCTTGGGGGACTCCTGTGGTAGAGTTAACGAATGGAGAGAAGGAGTTGTGCCATCTAGTGGATTGTTGTCTATCTCTCAGTAGTTTGTAAACTAGTAGAGTTGTTGGGGTGGCAGACTGTACCAAAGGCTTTTGATAGGTCGAGAAAGAGAGAGGATACACATTGACCATCGTTTCTGGCTTGATTGACTGCATCCATCAAGGAAATAATGGCAGTTGTGTTCCTGTGACCAGGTCTAAAGCCATGCTGAGTTGGAGAGAGGAGATCGTTCAGCTGTAGATAGTTTAGAAATTGATAATGAATGCATTTCTCAAGGATTTTAGAGAGGGGAAAAGAACTGAAATGGACCTGAAATTAGAGATATCTATATTTTTACCTCCTTTATGTAGTGGAAGAATGTATGCGTGAAACAATCATTGAAAGTACAGTTCTAGCTGCAGACAGCAGAATAAAGCATTTACTAGAATGCATGAGCTAAATATTTTGAGTAGATGCCAGAAGCTAAATTAATATACTTCAGGATGCAGAATTAGCCCACATGCAATTACTTTTCAATGTTCAAGAAATCAATCCCCAGAAAATAAATTCTGAACACAGTGAGCAAAGATGGGTACATGTTCTACACATAAGTTGCAGAAAACTGAGCAAGAATGCTCTGCTGATTAGCTCAAATATAGAAGAAACCAAAGTCATACTAGGCTGTAGGATTGGATTGTCACTTACTTGTATGTCTTCCAGTACATGAAGATGTGAGTGTGCTGGCTGGGCATGCACGTCAAACGGATGTCAGAAGTCTGATTACCCCTGAATTAGTCATCATTAGGACACCAGGCTACATGTAAATGGTCACATGAACAGGATACTTACAATAGCTGGTCCATACTCAGTAGAACAAGGCGAATAAAAAAATAAAATAAATAATAATAAACATTGTACATTGGGCTGCATCTTTGAATTACTATCTAAAAGGGTTACTTAACTCAGGCATGCATGATAGAATGTGTGCACAGACAGGGTACTCTGCATATACAAACTGGCACATAACTGGAATATCAGCTGGCAAACTGTACATGTGAATGGGCACAGAAATGGGGCATTGTGAGCACTGAGCTGTAGGAAAATCATTACACAGCCTGGTTACATGCTACATTACGGGGAAGGAATCTCTGGGGACCAAGGCCATTCTTTGGTGATTATGTGTATGTGTGGGGGGGTGTATAAATGGGTATGCAAGCAGGACACTAGACACTGGTTGGTATACATTATATGTTAATAGATGTAGTCATTGCATATCAAACACAAGACTTCATAAAAGGGGTCTACTGATTATTAGGTGGCATGAAAATTATATGTCAGAAATGGCACTACCAGTTGCAAAGAATTGTGCAGTCTGAGTGTCATGTCCAAGTAAGCAGATTTGGCAGCTGTGAGACAAACTAGGAAGTGATTACATATTTCAGAGTGAGTGCTGTATGCTAGCTGAGTTAGGCTGCAGTAACTACTTTCAGCCAACATACAGCTTGTATCTAACATATCATTATCTTGGAGATTGGCTCTTTTGAGTGTGGTAAAGAAGCCAGACTGCATAGTGCAGCTTATCAGGGTTTTGGTACAGCTGTAGTGGCCTGTTTATCCAGATGCTTTTGTTTTATGCTCAGTGATGTGCTTCTTCTCATGTGCTTGTGTTTTGTTACATTCAGCTGTGTGACATCCTATGAACTGTCCCATATCATAGCAGCCTGAATCTGTACCTACACCTGGAAGAAAAGCAGGGTGCAGGGATGTGAACAATGAAAACAGTAAAATAAGCAATACAGAATACATGCAATCAACTGCACAGTCTGGATATTGTATAATCTTATTAGGTTTGAAGTGCCTTTGCACAGGCAAAATAGTTAGCCCTGTTTTAACAACACAGCCTGAGACAGTTGTTTTAGCCTGACAAAGACGATCACTATACTTGGAATCTTCCTTTCCTTCTGATTGCTGATTCACGTTCCCAGTCCCATCCCCATTTTAGTCTCTGGTGCTGCTGCAATTGCTCCTTCTGTTGACCATACTGTAAATTCCAGCTTATCTTCCATTATGTTTACCCAGTTTGCTCCTTGTAGTTTGGTTCCTCCTCTGGGATCATTCATCATTTGAGCATTCTTGGATAGATACTTTATGCACCTAGCAGCAATGAGTTTTCATAAGCTGCAGAACAGCAGTTTTATTATAAATCATACACTCTGCTGTCTGTCACTTCTGGAACCATTTTCAAAATTACAGTCAGATCATCTTTCTGCAGACAGCTTGTCCATTTGCATGCATACTTAATTGAGTGTCGTCCTGTGTACCCGTAACATTCTAGATTCAGGTTAGCCTGTAATTTGATTTCAGGCTGAATCTCTAGTTTATCTCTTTGAACTTCCTCTTCCATTTTTACCACTAAATATGAGTTTAGACTGTTACCAGATTAAGATACTCCCTACTCAGCATTCTGAAAATCCAGAAAATATGCTGCCAGAATCTTCACTGTTTACTGTAAATATTGTCTCAGGAGTGCCCTAAAAGGACGACAGGCTCACTAGAATCTGCACTATCAGAAAAACGCAGTAGTGCCCAGCTCACATTAACATTTTACACTGAAATATTATCATAGTCTCCAAAGAGTCACTCAGATGTACAAAACAGCAGATGTGTTAACCTACAAACTGAAATGTACATTTGTGACATGATCACAAAAGAACGCTTCAGTATGCCTTCTTCATGAATAATAAATATATAGTCATACTTTGATAGAAGTGTTTTAATCCATGAAGTCTATTTGAATGCTGCAGTTACACTTGAATATTACAGTTAGCTGTGTGTGCAACTGCAATTTTCTTTTCTGGCCTTTTTTTTAAATACACATGCCCTCAAACACTTAGAAAAACGTACAGTCCATCAACTTCTCTAGCAATATCTTCCATGAACACAGCAACCTTCCTGTAAACTACTGCATCCTAATTTCAACCATAAATCTTTGTCTTTACCAGACATCACCCCTGTTTCTGCCTTCTTTTCTTTGCCTCCTCTTCACTTCGGTGCCACCTATCCAATTTCAAGGGAATCTGTACAGCTGTGTTATGACTCCCCCCTACTTTTCCAATTGCTCTGACCTTTTTCTTTTACTCCACATCTCTCCCACATATCTCTTACCATGTCTTAATGTAATGAATGTCTTGTAATTTGAAGAAGAATGAATCTTAACAGCCCCCCCCCCCCACCAAAAAAATAAACAGTCTCATGATCAGTTACTAGTATGCTGCCATGGTCCCGGCATATCCCTTTTCCAGTTGTCTATCACACGGCTGAAGCCCACAATACTGAAATTCATAATCATGGTAACATAATATACAAGGCCAAAATGTTGAAGACAACAATGATTAAAAATCTTCAATACTGAATATCAGTCAGTGTTAACATTGGTCCTGCAGGTGACACAAGTCCAAAAGTTCAACATTGCTGTCTTCGGCATTTTGATCTGCTGTATTATGTTACTCTGATCATGCATTTCAGTATTGTAGGCTTCAGCTTTGTGATGGCAAACCCCCATCTTCCAGGTGATAGACAAGTGTAACATTCTTTTGATTTCTGCCGAAATGCTGATTTTGCACAGCAATCAATAAATCACTTTTAGGAATGTAAAAAAATAATTTACATTGCTTAAGGTGACAGAAACATTTTCCAAGTGCTAAGAAACACACGCAGACACACAAACACAGACACACACACACACACACACACACACACACACACACACACACACACACACACACACACACACACACACACACACACACACACACACGGTGGAGTTTGCCAGTCATTTTTGGAATGGTGATGCAGTCTATACAGCACAACAGGCAACAGGCAAGAAGGTGTCCTGCACTGGATTTGGCTTGTTTCAGAACATAGATTTAACCTTGGTATTTGCATCTTCTGTTTTTATGCTATTTTCCACATACTGCTAGGATTGTTGAAAACACTACAATACACCACCATTTTACATATAGCAGAGCACCATGCAGGTGTGAGATGACCACTAAACCTTTCTACATACAAACGTAACCTTACGATGTGTTCTCTTTGCAAACCACATCATCACAGAATGAGACTCTGGATGTTTACCCCGATCATTTAACTAAAGTGCTGCTTCCACTATTAAGCTAGTTTGAGTGGGCATTTTGTTTTATAAGTTAAGTAATGCCATTCTGGGTCACAAATCATGCTTTACTCACCATGAGCATTCTCAGTGTCGCAAACCAAACTTTAATTTGTATCTTGTCCATCGATATATGAATACAAAATGCTCTATTTAAATGTCATTGAGTATTTACGTGTGGGTGCTTTGGCCATCCATTTCAATGCTCTATTTATGAAACTGGTAGGCTAGATCCTTTTCAGGGGTGCTGGACCAATGCTTACTGTCAGCACACCATGCAAAGCTGTTTTACATAAGAACTTTATATATCAGCACACCATACAAAGCTGTTTTACATAAGAACTTTACATATCAGCACACCATGCAAAGCTGTTTTACATAAGAACTTTACAGCTTGACTTATGGAAGGAGACAGTTGCTCCCATCCAATTGTGCACTAAGTCCATATACAACTGTGTCCCCTTCCTGTTTCATATATAAATCATTCCAACAGATTCTTTGCTAGCATGAAGGCTTGTGAGCTTAAGCAGCTGGAAAACTCCTCACTGTACTACCTTTTTAGGGAGCTTAGCAGCACAATTTATGTCTCAGTGCCTGGCACAGTCAAAACACAAAACAGCAGAGAGTGGAAATTTATAGATTAGGTCTAGCCCTTAATTAAACCTGGCACCTGAGGAAGTGGATAAATGTGTTAGAATATCATTTGGTGAGGCAGATGTTAACTGATTAGCAGTTTGAATTCAGGCATACGATGCTGTTACTAACAACTGTAGTAGCGTGAGTGAACTCACAGTACTCCAGCAATCAGTAGATTGTATTAATACTGCTCTGCTAAGGCATGCTGGCCCAGCACTGCCATGTATTACACACACCCAGGCTCTAAGTACAAGTATCTTGAATATCTAATAACACTGCACCTTGGAATTCAAAATAATGATTCAGGTGGGATAGCTAACTCTCTGCAGTTCCTGTTTACTGAATATTTAAGTTTAACAGTATCAAGTAAATGTACTTCACAGCGACTAATTTTGCTTACTTGTTGGAGCATCAGTAAATTCATCAGGTAACCATACCTCATCAGTTTACTGCTTTGATGCACACAAGAAACAGAGTAGTAAATCTGCACTCGCACTGTGACCACATTTGAAGAGATACCAATTCACAATGCCAAGATGACATAATTAAGTAATAAGGCAGAGCAGGAATTGGAGAACAGTGCTCCCTATAATGTCATGGTTGTTACCTGACTGCTTGATCCCAACACTAAATAGTAGTTGTTTCCCATACTGTCAGTCTGGATTCTGGGAGAATCTTTTAAGTTTTATATCACTCTAATTTGGAATGTATTTACATTTATTGTTTAATTGGCTAAAATAACAATTGTATCCATGCATCCATGTTCAAAGTTAGTGACCCTGGAATATCCTAGTTTAAAAGATATCGCCACCACAGATATCCATTAACGACAGCACTGAGTGGCATATGGCAGTGGCTAGATTGTATATCACATAACATGCATGCTAAAACAGAGGAAAGGTGTTATGGCAAGATGTTACTTGCATGCAGTGCACCTTAGAGGTACAATAACCTGCACCCCACACATGCATGACAACATAATTCAGGGTTCCAGCCTGCATCACCACACTACATATTCATGAATCTTTCATGGGTGTCTTAGAAAACTTGTGACTAGAAAGCTTTACAAAAATGATGCTCATGATTCTGACAGATCATTGTGGAGTGTATTAGTGGCTCCCCCATTTTATGTTTGGGTACCTCTGAGAGATGGATTATTAATTCAAAGACATTTTCATGCTAAGCAGTCAAGTGTAAATACAAAGCAATGAATGAATAAATGCAAACATAAAAAAAGAGAGAATTGCTTTATTTTTGTACCCTCCATTTAGCTTACATAAAGTTGATCAAGGTGCGAGAGGGAGGGAAAGAGACATTTGGTTCATTAATTAGCTTCGTATTCCTGCTTCTATTTTGATGGACATTAGCTTGGAATATGAAATTACCATCATGACCTACTGAAAATGATTAGTGATATTTAGCAAACAATCATCCCACATAATGAGGAATTCCCAACTGTAGCGACTTTTTGAAACATGACTGCACAGCAAGCGCAAACTGCCAGCAGTAGTTTGATCTTTCAAGTGCATGCCCATTAATCACTGCCAATCAGTACAGTCACGGAAATGACTTCAGTGTATGATCAAAACTGCCAGCACTCTGTGACCTTTGCTGTAGCAATGCTGGTACATTCCCATTCACTGGGACAATGGCTCTAACTTAATTTTGTAATAAAACTGGTAAAATTATTGTTACACAGTTTTTACAAGAAGGTTCCCTGTTACTATCCTTACAAAATAAAAATACTATTAACAGACTTTTCACGCAAAGGAATCTCACACATTGCTGATGAATAGCTTATCTGGGTTACAAGGGATAATTTGTCTTTCTCTAGATTTGATTTATTGTGTCATTATACCCCACTACTATGGGCTTCTAAGCCCTTAGTCCTTCAAAGATCCCTCTGTTACAGCTATGCGCTCCCAAGTACCAAAAAGTACCTGCCTTACCAAATGGAGCATTTAGTACTGCCTTTTAAAAGTCACATTTATGGGGCGAACTACTGTGGCACAATGCATTAGAATGCCAGACTGCTTTTGGTGTTTCATTAAAGAGCCAGAGAAGGAGTGGTCTTTTATGAAGGAGACCATCTCCTTCTGGTTAAAGCAACAGCTGTGCGATTTGCATTATCCATGAGGGACTGTGTGGTAAACCTGTGTTGTAATTAGGACTCAGGAAAACAATTTGTCTATGTTCCTTGGATGTGTAGAATCAAACTAACCTAGTAGTAAAGGTACACCAGTGCAAAACTGATGGTGTGGGCTTCAAATCTACCACGTCACTCCTTTTCACTGCATGACCCTGAAAAAAGGCATTTACTTTGTCATATTCCTGTCACCTCTGACAAAGTGACACTTTTCAACTCTGTAGGCTTAATTGAAAAAAAGCCATTTATTTTGTCATATTCCTGTCACCTCTGACAAAGTGATACTTCTCTACTCTGTAGGTTTAATTGTTATAACATCCTTTCCTTGTCAATTAATTAATGAAACTTGTAGAACAAAGCGTATCCAAGAGAGAAAAATAGATTCACAGACTATGGATATTGCAAGGCAAAATGAGTTAAGGCCAAACATTCATGTCTTATTATAGAATCAGATTCATTTTCTTTCTTTTAGCCACTCATGTCTTTTCACATAATTCATACTTCAGGTGTAAATGGAACCTGTAGAAATATAAACAAACGTGTACAAACATTTAAAGCAAATAAACTATGTAGTTGCATAGGGGAAATATCCTGTAATTTCCTTGACTTTGTAAACCAAAGAATGGACTACCCTACTGCCTGCCATGTTAGTGCTCAAATTCAGGAGCACGAATAGGTTTAAAGGAGGTTATAGAAAAGGAGAAATAGAGAAGTGTCACACAACAGCACAGTACATTAGCGCATCAGTAGTTCATTATAGAATTGCAATGTCTACCACATGTACACTACATGCTAAATGCCATTGTATCGGTCACTTATTAGAAGCAAACATACACACTCAATGACAACCCTTCAAAAAGGCTATGTCACAAACTACCACACAAAGACCATAGGAGGTCACTAGGCTATTGGCCCTGAGGCCCTTATAAGCCTAGCCAAAAGTTTAGCCCATGTTTAGACAAGTCAGCACCCAAAGTGCCTGTCCAGCAGGGACACAGGTGAAATCCCAGAGGTGTATTTTCTGTTTCCCATAAAATCACTTAAGAAGCTGGACTTGACTCAGGCAGGCAAATGAACCAAGAGATGAATAGTAAAGAAAAAGATTGTAGAGCATACACCAGTGATACTGGATCATAGAATCGTAGGATGTTACTAGGCTATTGGCCCTGAGGGACACAGGTGGAATCATAGGGGTCTATTTTCTGTTCCCCATCCAGTTATCCAGGATGTGCTTAAAAAGGGTTAGCGAGGTACTCTGCTTGATGTGGAGAGGGAGTCTATTCCACAGAAGGGAGGTCTCTGGGACACAAATCTGTCCTGCCAACAAATTCTATTGATGTCACAGACCAGGCTGAGATCATGTGCAGTTTACTCAAGTGGAGCTTGACTTGCGGATATGCAGCAGTCCCATCAAGGTGGGGTTTGAGATTGCTTTGTATGCCAGACAGTGGTCACCTCTGAGGAGTCTGTATGAGACTGAGTAGAGGGACAGGGCTTTTAGCCTATCTGTGTAGGGTAGATGCTTGAGGCCCTGGATCCTCCTGGTGAGCAACCTCTGAGGTCTCTCCAGCTGTTGCATGGGCTTTGTGAGGTACATGCCGAAATGGGCATTGTACTCAATCATGGGTCTTATAAGGGAAGAATACAGGGATGTTATGACCCCTTTGTCCCTGGATGAGATACCCTTACTAATGAAGTGGGCCCCGTAGAAAGCTTTCCGTACAACAGAGGCAATATGGTAGTCAAAAGTCAGTTTACTATCAACCTGGGTACCCAAGCCCCTCACGACTGATATCGGTGCTTAGGACCTTGTTATTAATGTGATAATTTGTAGGGATATCACTCTCTCCAAAGGGGATGATGATGCAGTTTTTGGCATTCAGTTTGAGGCCATGTTTCTGGCACCAGTCATTTGCTTGGGTGAGACCCTCTTGGAGGATGTGCACATCAGTAGGGGAATTGATAACAGTGTCCAGCTTACAGTCATCTGCAAACTTGGTTAACCATAGCCCACTGGTTTTAGCCTGCACCTCAGAAAAGTATATCCCAGGCAACAGAGGCCCCAAGACTGATCCCTGGGGTACACCACTCATTACAGGTCTACTGCTTGAGGTGGCTTTCCCTATTTTGACTAGATGGGTTCTATCAGTGAGCCAGTTTGCTATCCATCTGGTAATATATGGATTGATGCCTAGTTAAGAGAGTTTATATATTATACCTGAGTGGGGAATGGTATTGAAGGCTTTGGGCAGGTCATGGTAGGAGGTGTGCACCATGGCTTTGGTGACTGTCTCAAAGAAGTTGACCAAATTTAACAGGCATGACCTCCCCTTGATGAAAGCAAACTGTGTGGGATCGAGTGTTTGGAGGTTACTAATGCCCTTGTTAATGAGGTCCATGATAATCCATTCCATGGCCTTACAGATCAGGCTAGTTAGGATGATGGGTCTATAATTTCCTGGATTGGTGGATGCTCCACCTTTGTGCAGTGCAATGATAATGGCTGTCCTCCACTTGGCTGGGATGAAGCTGGTACTCAGGCTTTGGATGAATAGGGTGCCTAATGGTGCTGCACTTTTCTGCCTGAGTTCATGTAGGATGCAGCCTGGGATGTTATTGGGTCCTATGGAGGCTGTATTTTCTGCCTTTGAGAGGGCAGTGATGACTTGCTCCCTAGAAATAAGGGGAGAGGGTCAAGTGCAGGGAATGTCCTGATTTACTGATGGGGGGTGGAGGGGTGAAGTTTTCACTGAACCTGTCTGCCAGGCGGTTGGGTATATCTATGGCATTTGTTTATGTGGTGTCCCTAACCAATGCTCTAGCAGATCTGAGTGCTTTCTTTGAGATTGTGGACATATGTGAAGAAGGCTTTATGACTGTCTTTAGTAGATGTGGCCAGTTTGGGCTCAAAATTTACTTTGGAGGATTTCATTAGTGCTCTTATTTGGTTGTTCAGGCTAAGGAGAAATTGCTTTCAATTAGGCACCTGCTCCATCTTGGTCCTGGACAGCAATTTTTTCCCTATCATTGTAGAATTTATTTATTGCAGATGGCCACCAGACAGGTTTACTCTTCCTTGAGGAGGAGGATTTTGTCTTGTTGGTTATTCCTGATTTCATGCAGCTATATAAATGCTCGTATAGTACTTTGGTGTAAGTTTGAACATATGTGCCCCTTCCTATGGAAGGGGAGGTGTCTGCAAAGCTGTTTATACCTTCCCTCAGGAGGTTGTAATCAGCTTTGGAGAAGTTTTCTTGTTTGACCCTAGCTAGGGGGAGGTCGAGGGAGGTGGTGACTTTGAAAGTAACCACTTTGTAGTCAGACATTACCAGGATGACACTGTAGGGACGCTGCAGTGGTTACTCATGTTATGTTGGTTAATACCAAGTCCAAGATATTATCATTTCTTGTGGGGGTGTTGACCAGCTGGTCCAAGGCATTTGCATTGACGAAATCAAGGAATCTCTGGGCATTTGTGTTTTGGCATGAGTAGTTCTTCCAATCTATAGTTGGCTAGTTAAAGCTACCCAGGATCAGGGTAAAGGGTTGAATCTTGATAGATTTGAAGAGGTCCAGATAGGCGGAGTTGGCGTCTTGAGTCAAAGTTGGGTGCCTGTAGCTAGCTTGAATAGGGGGTCTTGTCAGTGGTTAACTGCACCTGGAGAGTCTCCCGTGTGTCATATTGTTTGACCAGCTTGGAGGTGTATACGTCTTTAATATATATTGCTACTCCACCTCCTTTTGCTTTGCTTCCCACGGTTTGCGGTATGAATGTATGATAGGATGAGTAACCTGGTATAGCTGGGGTGCTCTCTGCAGCTTTGAACCACGTTTCTGTGACTGCACAAATGTCAGCATCTTCCAGGATTAAGAATGCTTGCAATGAGTGCAGCTTCATGTTTAGACTCCTACCATTTAGTAGCATGACTTTTAAATTGTGTTTGTTATAATTAGTGGTGTTAAATTGATTGCAGGAAAGCAATAACTTGGCTTTGAAGTTTCCTTGCCCTTCATCACAGGTTGCAGGAACCTTTGAACCTTGAAGCTTTTTTCTAGGCACCCAATGGATAAATTTGGCATGGAAATTTATAAAGGACCTTACAACTCATACTCAGATTCAGACACATTAGATTCAATGAGGAAAGACCTCATTATTGGCTAATTTGCTTGTCTGTGAACCACTATTAGCTACTACAAGTAGAGATCACCCCTTCCCTTTGGTAGTTAAATTGGCAGAGGCCACATTGTGCTAGCAATGGCATGTCCCAGTCACTTTCTCACACACAAATGCACAACAAAACACACAAACCACATACATCATCCACAATGACTACTTCTTCCCTGCCCTGATAATTCATGGATGATTACAGACAGTCCTTAATGCCAGACAATTCAGTTCCACATGTGATATCCTTTAATAACTGCAGGTTAATACAAAATCCTTTATCCTAGTAACTTTCCAAGTTTGTGGGAGGAATTCTTAAAATCCTCCTGATTTTGTTCTTTCATTGAGTTATGCTTTTATCCTAATGTCTTGTACTACAAGGTTGAAAGGTATGCTTAAATTTACATTCCTCTCCATCATTACGAATTGTTGCAAGTATCACACAATGCCCGAGATTACTGATCACAATGCCCGAGATTACTGATCACAATGTCCGAGATTACTGATCACAATGCCGGAGATTACTGATCACAATGCCCAAGATTACTGATCACAATGCCCAAGATTACTGATCACAATGCCCAAGATTACTGATCACAATGCCCGAGATTACTGATCACAATGCCCAACATTACTGATCACAATGCCCAAGATTACTGATCACAATGCCCGAGATTACTGATCACAATGCCCGAGATTACTGATCACAATGCCCGAGATTACTGATCACAATGCCCAAGATTACTGATCACAATGCCCGAGATTATTGATATATAACAAAAAGGAAAACCCTGTACTAGCTTATTAATACGTGCAGTGGCTTAAGGCTGAGGTTTTGTATATTAAGGGTGCAGCATTCAAATGCCTTTTCCTCTCCTTTTGTACATGATTTTTTTTGTTTTTCACGTATTTCAAGTTGCCACTTGATCTCTGTCTAGTGGTAGTCAGAGGATAATCCTCTTTGTAGAAGGAGGGAAGGTACAGGGCTAGAATCCCTTTTAATGCCTTTTAAGGCATGCTTCTTATCCCTGGTGTCAAGTAATTCCCTACACCATGCTTTGCTTTTTTTTACATCTGTACTTTAAGCACACACCTAGAACATCCTCCTAACACACATTATGTTTAAGTGCCTTTTAGGCACATTATACAAAGTAATCCCAGGTGTCTAC
Organism: Protopterus annectens; assembly: GCF_019279795.1. Taxonomy (NCBI): domain Eukaryota; kingdom Metazoa; phylum Chordata; order Ceratodontiformes; family Protopteridae; genus Protopterus; species Protopterus annectens. The sequence continues at coordinate 1,172,346,699 of NC_056746.1, forward strand.
TGTTCCCCAAGCCCTGTGTGACCTTAAGGTTCACAGCAAAACCTTTACCCTGTCGGTTATTGGTTTCCTGAACCCCTGAACCTTGTTCTACTTAAGTGCCACTCAGGCTGAAGTTTACAGAGGTATCTCTGATGACTAGTGGTCTCCTACATCCCCATCTCCATTCGATTTAAGTCGCACTTAGGTACACGTTTAGAGAGGGATTCCTAGCGCCCAGTGCTGCAGACTCTGCTCATTAGTCTAGGGGTGTGTGGAAGTATGACAACCACGACAACACCCCCCCACACACACATACACACAGAGATGCACACACACACACACACACACACACACACACACACACACACACACACACACACACACACACACACACATGGATCTACTTCACAAACTCAAAGTTTCAAAACTTCAAACTGCAAATGGTTGAGACCATAAGATCAAAGTTTTGAAACTTCAAAATTGTAATAAAAAAATAAAAACAAAAACTTTTTTTACATTTTTGTAGGGGGGGCAAGCCCCCCTGCCACCCCACACCCCCTACTAAATAGATATACCAACTCTAAGACTGCACTACAGTGAGGAAAATGGTAAATTTCCTGTTCCGTGCTGTACAGCGATCTCCATTCAAAATGTTCGAATATTTCAAAACTTCAATCTTATCATTTTGACCATTTGCAGTTCAAAGTTTTGAAACTTCAAGCTTGTGAAAGGAATCCCACACATACAAACTTACCTAACTTACCCAATCACTAACTTCCGCTACTTTAAAAAGGCAGGCACGCACTCACATACACACTCATACGTGCAGCCTTTAACATATTTTTATTTATTTATTTATTCATTTACTGACATTTGATTACCAGGAAAGTCCAACTGGATAGGAACCTATTTTCTGTAGAGGCCCAGTGAGAAAAGCTCCAAAATATTACAAAACATTTAAGAACAATAATTTTACAATTTTATACACACACACACCCACACCCACATGCACACACGTCTCCTAACACTACCTTACCACTAAATTCACCAGCACTTACTTCTTCTATGATGGATGAACACGACCACTACTGCGAGGTGTCAGGAGCAGCCATTCTAATCTACGCAGCAGAGCAATTCCACAAATCCCTCAACTTTATAGATGCCTAACTGCAGGCAGTTCTGGGTGGAAGAGCTCATGGCTAATTAGCATACTCTTCTCCCCCAGACTAGGAAGGGAGAAGTGTGTGGGGGAGTAAGACTGTCAGAAAATCGAATAAGGTAAATCTCACTAGGAGGCTTGTGGAGGTTATCCACTAATTAAATGCTAAATTCCATTTCTTTATAGACAAACTGCAACATAAATGCATGTAGTGACTTGTTTCATTTCTGCTTGAAATTTAAATTTTGCTTTTATGTGGGGTAGGACAGGTTAGGGCAAAGCCCCACCCACAACTGTTTTTGCATTTGGAACTCTTTCACTTCTAAATCAACTATGAAGTCATGACACCAAACAAACGGGGATTTTCCTTCCATGGCCAACATGCTTTTGATGTGCTGTGCATATTTTACCTCTACATGGATGTCCTATTCTAATGCTTTCTCCATCAGTGGAATACAACTATTTTAAAGCCTTAAGAAATAAAGTTTTCTACACTGCTGCAAGGTCTCCTCACATTACAATGCATTTTCTACACTATATTACAGTCAAATCCGTCTGTCTTCCATGTTGTATTGTTACATTAAACAGAGTCTCTGACATAAAGCTGTTTTGTTGGGGTTGCTGGCTGACACACAATACTTTTGTTACATAAGCCATACAGTTTGTTTTGAATCCACTGCGATCCACACTTCAGCCAGTCATTTCTTTGTAGCATCTCAGAAACTTGATGGCTGTCATTTTTCAGATGTACACCCAAATATTTGTTTTATAGCCCCAAAAGAAGTGTGTGTGTGTGTGTGTGTGTGTGTGTGTGTGTGTGTGTGTGTGTGTGTGTGTGTGTGTGTGTGTGTGTGTGTGTGTGTGTGTGTGTGTGTGTGTGTGTGTGTGTGTGTGTGTGTGTGTGTGTGTGTGTGTGTGTGTGTGTGTGTGTGTGTGTGTGTGTTTATCATGCAAGATTCCTTTTTGAGTCAAATATGGAAAATATAGCACGAGGTAATTTACTACTTTGCAGTGTACTTCAAGGTTCTTGATAGGAACACTGAAAAAATAGATACCCTATTATTTGGGGATGAGCCCAATATGCATCACATATACAAATATGTTTTTCTTACTTTTTACAAGCAGAGGTCTCAGAATTATTGCAGCTGTCATTAACACAAATGATATCTGGTAAGCATACATTACAAACCCATGATAGTTTTAGAGCAGTGGATTTACTCGGATGTGTTCTGCATCAATGTTTTAGATACCAGGTCCATCTTGACTTTATGCCAGTATATGCTAAAAATGCCTTTCAGAATTTTCTAGGCATATGTCATCATTCTATGCAACTGTAAAACAGTGCATTGCAATATTTATTCTACCTGTTGCTTTAATTTCTCCATGTCTTTTGGGATTCTAATACCATGATGGGAATGGACCCCATTCCTAAGTCAAAGCATGGTTAAAGCTCTTGAAAGTAGTATTGTTTCAATCTCTGATGTTAACCAAAAGTGCTTTTCACAGCACCCGCAATGTGGCCAGAACTGACTCCTGCAATTTATATGGAGTTACATGTATTGGTAGCATATCTAAATATGACTGTAAATTCTTTTTCATGAGACCCATTGCTCCTACTACTATTGGAACTGTCTGTGTATCCTTCCACACGGCCCATGTTTCACCCTGCAAACCCTGGTATTTTATGACTTTGTGTCTCTGTATGTAAGACACTGTAATCACTGCGTGTAACAATTTCAATGATCAATGCCACATTTGTCTTTTTCTGGAGTACTATATTTGTTTTTTCACATCTATTTTTGGAACTGTTGGTAATGGGTGGTCCCATGTGATACTTCATCATGCTGTATAAGGCTTTGTGGCACATTTCCGGTGCTTCTCAGCTACTTCACTATTTTAATGTTTGCAAAGTCCCCGGAGCAACAGTCTTCCCACTTTATTATGCTCACTAATAATAATTATGATTATCATGTTCAGTGTGATGTACGGGGTACATGTGTAAATTGTAAATACATACAGAATGGCCAGGTTACCTCAGAATTCAAATGATGTATCCAGTAGTACAAACCTTAAAGCTGTTTTGCATTTTAGATTTTGTTTCATAAGTGAATGCCTTTTTTTTCATTGGAGTTGATCAGTATGGAACTGTTATGTCAGTGCTCAATATATTATTCTCTCATTATAGAGTAGAGAAGATTTATTGCTTCCAGAAGAGCTACAATTAACCGATAAAGGGTCTTGTCAGAATGAGAACTGTTGAGCTTGCTACAGATCCTGGAACATTACCTACAGCTAAGTGCTTTTGTTTCTTTCACTTTGTCTTTCTTTCATCACCTATTATTTTAATGCTCACAGTGCCTTTCTCTTTACTTGCTAAACTTAGTTAAAATTTAAAATTACTGTATGATGAAATCTAAGATAGTATGACACTATGAATTATCTTAGAATAATCTTTTTAAACAGTTTATTAAATGGAGTGTTTATTGTTTCTAATACACCACTTGGAGAACAGTTTACTTCATTGTTCTGCCTACTGTTGGAAGCTATTGACTAAAGTTTTAAAAGTGTCTGTCAAAATAGCTGTCAGCTCAGAGAACAATATACAAAACAAGTTCGATATGAATAATGTTATAGCACAGTGTGTACTTTTATTTGTGTACGTCCATAACTGTTGTGTTGGTTTGAGCTGGAAGCAGACTGTTAGGATATGTGGGGTCTAGTTAGCGGATGACACTTTTGTGTTATGGTTACAAGCAGACAGCAGTGGAGACGATCTACCTTTGGTAACAACAGCAGTGGTCTGAAATCCCATTGGCTCTTTATACATGTCTGTGTAAATGTAATGGGCTACAGTCTTTATTGTCTGGGTGAGGTAAAGAAAAATCTAGAACACTGCCTGCCATATAATAATCAAGTAACGGGTGAAGTTTTACATATTATCTGTAAAGCATGCTGTTGTGCAATAGTTATCTATTTGTTACAGGTATGTGAAAAGTAACTACACTGTTGGACCATGCAAGTTGATCACAACCAAACGTTTGTATTAATTAGTTCCATGGATTTACATTGATTAGTTCTATGTTTTCTTATGGTCCGATAATGTGGAAGTAACTGAGGTCCCTTGCAGACTACAGCAAGAGATAGTTTACCTGTGTAATTATGAATTACTATTACAAGTTATGTTGCATTCATTTTGGTACACTTTGAAACATAATTTAAAACTATTAAAAAAGCAGTAAACTTTCTCCACCCTCACCCCTTTACTTAAGTATGCCAACTCCATACATACATACATACATACATACATAGTATACATACATTCATACAAATATTTCCGGCTCTGCAGTAATACTCTTTTAGCTTACAAATATACCAAAACTGTTACTCCCATAACAAGTGTACAGGTTGTTCTTAAAAATATCTAAACTAGTGCTTGCTTTAATGTGATTTGGTAGCCTATTCCATGTATCACCTAGTCTCTCAGATACCTAATTAGTATACCTCTCATTCCTATATAATAGATTCATAGGTGTATACTAGGCTAATGACCACTAGGGCTTTTATAAGCCTATCTATGCAACCCAAATGTATCCCATGAGTTATTGTACCTTAGAGGTTATTTTAAGGGGTGTGTGTTAGTTAGGGCATGATTTAACATCTGCCCCTGTCCATCAGTGACATAAGTGTCAGACAATGAGTGAATTTCTGAGTTCTCATCCAGTGGTCCATGCTATACTTGAGTACGGTTAGGGAAAGGCTCTGCTTCACATGGATGGCTAGCCTAGTTGAAAGAATGGGGTTCCTCTGAGATACATACCTGTCCCTCTAACATGTCCTATTTAAGTCACAATCAAAGTTTAAATTCTTAGATATTGTAGTTCTGGTGCTGTTCATTTTGCAGATATGCAAAATATCCATCAGTGCAGGGTCCAAAGCTGCCTTGTATGCCAGGCATAAATCATCTCTCACCAGTCTGGAGGAAATGGACTATAAAGACTTGGCTTTGAGGCAATCTGCATAGGATGTTGTGTTTACTCCCCGTATTCCGTTTGTGAGAGACCTCCGTGGCATACCGCCAAACTGTGCAGATTTTCACAGAATGTCCATATTTTTGCCTCATATTTTTGCACTGTTTCTCATAAAAATTCTATTTTTTGTCAAATAATTGGCAAATCATTGAGGGTTGAAGTCAGAAAATAATGACAGACATTTGAATTTCATACTTCATACACTTCAGAAAAATTCATGCTAATGCAAAACCTGTTATTCTATCAACTTTCTAAGTCTGTAAGAGCAATATTTAAAAAGTGTCTCTAATTTTTACCTTTATCCCCTCATTATTTATGGCTTTGTCCAGATTTCTTGCTCTAAGAAGTTGAAAAGTATGCTTTGTGGACATTCCAGTTGTTCCATGTACATGGTCAGGTACATTCCAAAGGGGGCGTTATACTCAATGATGGGTCTGAAGAGGGCTGGGTAAAGTTACATGATACTATCTGTGGACCTAGATGCCATGCTCTTCTGAGTGGCATAGAATACTTTTTTTTTTACAATCTTAGACACGTCAGCCAAAAGCCAGGTTACCATCTATTTGATTCTCCAATTCCCTGACTACCATGTGTACTTTTATGGGTGTTTTATCAATTAAGTATTTTTCCAGGATGGCTGACTTCCTAAAAGGTGCTATTATCCATTTCTTGGCACTGGGTTTTAAACCATGGCTTTGGCACCAGTCATTTGTCTATGCTGGACTTTACAGTGTGTTTTTAGGGTGTTTCTATGATTGCTCTTAGCTTGCAGTCATCTGCAAACTTGGTAAACCAGAGGCCCTAGGCCTTGACTAATGAGAAATAGATGTCAAAGAGAAGTGGACCCAGCGCAGAACCCTGAGGAACTCCACTGGTGACAGTCCTCTTTGTGGAGATGGTCTCCAATTCTAACTTTCTGGGTCCTGTCTGTTAACTAGCTGGCAATCCAGCAAGTTACACAGGTTTATGTATAATTCTATGAGTTTATTTATAATGCTTGAATGGGGCGTTGCATCAAATGTCTTAGCTAGGTCAAGATAAGTAGTATGCACCAATTTTTTCTCATCTATTTCTTTGGTGACCTTCTCAAAGAAGTCCACCAGGTTTGATAGGCATGAACTGCTTTTGATGAAACCAAACTTGGTTGGGTCCAGTGTCTGATGGTTTCCTATATCATTGTTAATCATTTCCATAATAATTCTTTCCATGATTTTGCATATGAGAAGAGTCAGACTAATGGGTCTGTAGTTAATGGGATCGGTTGATAGTCCACCCTTGTGCAGAGGGGTGAACATTGTTGTCCTCCATTCACATGGCACAACGCCTGTGCAGAAGCTAGGGTTGAATAGTGACTCCATTGGCTCTGACAGGTCACATTTCAGGCTGTTTAGGAGGCATACTGGGATATTATCAGGGCCTATCAAAGCTATATTCTTGGCCTAAGAGAGAGCATCTAAGATCTGCTCCCAAATGATAGTTGGAAGAGTTGTATTACATGGCATTTCCCGAGGGTAGTTTGGGGCGATAGAGGGGGTAAAGTTGGAACTGAGTTGGTCAGCCAGAAGATTTGCTGTATCTACAGGTTCCATGAATGTGGCTTCATTTACCATCAGATTTGCTGTAACTCCAGGTTCCACGAATGTGGTTTCATTTACCAGAAGATTTGCTACATCTAGGGGTTCCTTGAATGTGGCTCCATTTACCAGAAGATTTGCTGTATCTCCAGGTTCCGTGAACATGGCCTCATTAACCAGCAGATTTACTGTATCTCCAGGTTCTATGAATGTGGCTATATTTACCAGCAGTTCCTCACACTGTTGTGTGCTGCCTTTGAGGTTTCAGATGTCGCTAAACAAGAACTTATAGTTGTTCTTTGCCTGAGGCACTATCTTTCCCTCTAAATTTGCTTTGTTGGACTTAATTAGACCTCTTAGTTGTCTATTTAGTTTGAGAGAGTGTCTATCTTTTTTGATGTTACACTTCCTGATTTTAGTTATGAATTTTTTTCTTTTGTGGTACAACCTGTCTAATTTTGAATTCCACCAGTATGTTTTCTGAGCTAGTTTTGGGGTTACTTCTGGTATGCACGGTAACCTCTTTGCAGTCATTGACTGGTTATACAGAGCTTCAGTGAATAATTTTACATAAGCTGTTGTGTTTTCTGGGTTTGGCGGGGCTTGAAATTTTGACAGGTTATCATTTAATAAAAGTTTATTTACATTGGAGTCGTTTCTAACTGTTACGGTGTTTGCTGAGGTTACAGAATTGAGTCTCATTTCGAAGGAAACTGCTTTGTGGTCTAACCTTATCAGAGAGGATATGATGATACACATGACAGGGGGGGGTGCAGAATTCTCCCATATTTGTGAGTACCAGGTGCAATATTTCTGTACCACTGACTGGTCTAGGGTGCTTGTGTTCACAAAGTCTAAGAATCTCTGCTCCTGCAATTTTGTGATCATGTAGGATTTCCAGTTTGTAGAGGGATAATTATAGTCCCACATGAGTATGGTATTTCATTGAATGGTGAATGTATCAAATAGGTCTGAGAATAAGCTATGGGTTTCATAGGACACAGAGGGTGATCTATACCTTGGTAGGATATGGTATAGGATTTTGTCTTTGGTAATCTGGATGTGGAGAAACTCCATTGAATCATCCTGTTTAACCAACCTAGAGGTGTCCTTGCTATTGATGTAGATTGAGACACCTCCACCTTTAGTCCCTGTCTGTGCAGTTACTGATCTAAATGTGTGGCTGACACTAAATCCTTGCACTACCAGGGTACTCTTTGTGGCTTTAACTCATTACATCCGACTGATGCCTCCAGGTGCATCTGCAGTTACCTCCTACTGACGCCTCTAGGCATCAAATATTGTTTGTTCATATTCGAATCAGTAATTCCAAAACCATGTATGTACAAGGTTTCAAAAGATTTTATCACAAGGCCATCACAATGGCAAACTCAACTGCATTGATATTTGACTTCTGTCTAGTGTGTGTAAAGATATATTAACTGTTTTTATGATATTAATTTACATAGATATACTTTTCACATTTTTCTAAATATCTCAACAGCCAAGTAACACAGACAGAAGTCCTTAGCCTCATATGAAAGCTCTGCACTAGATGAACAAAATACTGATGAAAATATGAATGCAATTTGAGTGGTTGCTGAGATATTTTAAGTTGTTTACAAAATATTCCAAACATAATATATACTGTGTTTACTGTGACTTATAACATTCAGTTTAAGACCTAGAATGTAAAGGATATTACCACTATAAAAATAGTTTGTGCTGAAGATTTTGCCATTCATACTTCTGTCAATACCTCTATGGCGCCAGAGACATGAACATTTGTTTGAAATGTGAAGACATAACTTGATTCTGTCAGGAGACTTAGGCTCTGCCCATTGGAAGTTATAGTGCAAACCTCCTGAGCTCCATTGGAGTGAATGAGCTAGACCATGTCTGTTAACTGCACAGGTGTCAGCATTCTCCAAGGTGTGGAGAGCGTGAAGGGAATGAAGCTTCTTGTTTAGACTCCTGGCATTGAGCAGTAACACCGTTAGATTCAACATAGGTCAACCAATTAATTCCATACTAGTTATTGATAACACCATGCATTCCCAGAGGTAATGGGCACTAGATGTCCTATATACCTGAATAAGGTCTCTTTTTATAGGAGACATTGCACAACTTCAGATATTTTAATGTTTCATAATAAGTAAAATGTTCACATCCATGGTTGCCCTTGGTGCATTTCCATTGTACTCTTTTCAATTTACTCATCCTGATTTTTTTATAAGGTTTCCATATTGTTATACCAAACTCATGTTTGGGTCTAATGTAACTATCAAAAATGACTTCTTTATGTCTGATTTCCTATAAATCTGTTTATATAACCTGTAATTCTATAACTATCATTAACCAATTGGTTGATACGATTAAAAAACTCACAGCTGAATCTACCCATAGACCCGGATCCTTAAATGAATCTACTGTTTCAATCACTGTGTGCTGTATCAAATATTCACCTTTTAATTTATGTCTCACAAGTCTCATATGCTTAGCTTTTGATGTATTTATCATCATATTATACTCAAATGATCACTTTAGACAAATTAGTTTGCAGACATTCCCTTATCTATATCATATGTAATCAGCTTACCCATTTTCAAGTCATCTGCATACATATTGTAGACCACCTCAAATGAAAAATATAGATCTGAAAGATACAACCTAATCAAGTATGGCTCCAAATTTAGGAACTATAACCTAAAATTTCACCTGTCCAATTGCTGCATGATATTTACCATGTGCTATTTGTAAGCCATGCAGCTATCCATCATCTCAAGATGTCTTAGTTGTTCTAATTTATTGATCAGTATTTTGTGTATGACCATATCAATGTCTGAAGATAAGTCTATATAAATCCTATCACAGCAGAATTTTTCATTCATAGCTGTTATTATATTGTTATACAACATTGTGTTACAAGTGGTAATAGATTTGTTTTCAACACATGAATGATATACGGTTTCAAGTGCCAACCTTTCCAGCTCAGACAATCATATATCCAAAATAACCACCATTATTTTTCCATAGCATGAAAGTAAACTTATGGGTCTCTATGACTCTGGGTTTGTCCTTCTCCCCTTAAAGATAGATTTAACAAGTTTATTTCTCCAATCTTGAGAATCTCCCCATATTTAAATGACTTAGTGAATATCATATACAATGGCACAGTAAGTTTATGCTGAAGTGTTCTCAGGTCATTATAACTAATTCCATCTCCTCCCTGTGCTTTGTTTGGCTCCAATTTGTGTAGTTCTTTTTCAATATAATCTAATTTAATTTCAGTAGTATATATATATATATATATATATATATATATATATATATATATATATATATATATATATATACTAGGTAATGATCCTCAGGGCCTTTACAAGCCATTTAATTGTACATAGGTTTATAGGCAAGTACTAGGCTAGATACCCTTGTGGGACACTTTAGACCTAGCCAATTTCCTTTTCAAAGATGAGACTCAAACCCTGCACCTTGTGACTTTGAATTAAATATCTTAAACCAGTGCCCAGCTCCGTGATATCTTAAGTTACCTGGATGTTACTAAGATAGTTTATCACCGCTTTTGTGGAGCTGAACTGCTTTGCATAAGATTTTGTAAATGTAGTTATAATCAGCTGTCTTTGAGAATACATTTTAGAAAGTACACACAGTTTATCAATTTGTATAACTTTACTCCTACCACATCTTATGTATCTATAAAATAGTTTCTTATTATGCTCAATATCTTTAACAAATTTTCTTCAAATTTTTCTAGCTCTTGTCTCACACTGTATTTAATTTTTCTGTCCGGTTTGCTTATTTCAGTTTTCAAAGTGATAGTTCAACCTCTTTTCCAAGTCTTATACTTTCTGTCTCTTAGCTTAATCAAGTATCTTGTTCTTATGGAAATATATCTTCCTGACATTGACTGCCTAGAGATCCTGATATTAAACATTATTTTTTAGTTTTTTTTTGCATTCAAACAATTTCTCTTTCAGAACTTGTCACAATCCTTCTGCAAACCAATAAACAGATCCTTAGACAGGTAAAGCACAACAGGAAATCAGCAACAGTTCAATTTATTTGTAAACACTTTTGTTCAGATACACTGTTCGAACTTCTTCAGATGTTACATACCTCAATTAATCAAGTTTAAATAAGATACCCATATAATCACATGACAACTAAAAACTCCATTTAAAGTTATATACAATTTAAATCCACATACAATATTATTCTTAAAAATAATATCAACGATATCCTAACAATAATAAAACAATACATTCATACCTACACTAAAATGTGTTATTTAAATAAATATAACTCTAATGGTTCATAGGTTCATAGGTTGGTACTAGGCTATCGGCCCTAGGGCCTATATAAGCCTAGCCATAACAATTCACTGGCTATTTCTTCCCACAGTATTTATTTCCCTGGACCCTTATCTAGCAGGGTGACTGACGTGATCTCCGGGGTGAATTTCCTATCTCCCATCCAATCATCAAGGGTCCTTTTCAAGAGGGCCAAAGAGGCACTCTGCTTGACATGTATGAGCAGTCTATTCCAGAGTCTGGGGAGTCTCTGGGTCAGGAACCTATCCCTCCAGCATGTTTTGTTCATTGTGATGACAAAGTTTAGATCCCTGGAGAGTGTGTCTCTGAGGGATTGGGATTTCTTTAAGTGTAGCATGTCCAAAAGCTCTGTGTTTGACATGGCCTTGTATGTTAAGCAGAGATTACTTCTGAGTAGACGATATGCGACGGAGTATAGGTGGAGTTTTTTAAGATGGTCAGTATAGGGCATCTGCTTTAGGCCTGTGATTCTTTTAGTGAGGTATTTCTGCGGCTTTTCCAGTTGTTGCAGAGGTCTTGAGAGATACATACCAAATGGGGTGTTGTATTCTGTAATGGGTCTAATCAGGGATGAGTACAGTGGGACAATGGCCTCCTTTTTTCTGGATGAAAAGCCCTTAGTGATGAGGTGTGCCACATAGCAGGATTTACTAAATGTTGTGGCAATGTTGTTAATGAAGGTGAGACCACTGTCCACCTGTGTCCCTAAGTCTCTTATCACACTTTCGGTGTTTAGTGTACTGCCACCTCTATGGTAATTCATGGATGCATGTTTTTTCCCAAAGGGGATAACTATACATTTCTTGGCACTGAGCTTGAGCCCATGGCTCTGGCACCAAGAATCTGTTTCTGTAAGGTCCTTTTGTAGAATGCATTTACCTTAATAAAGCCTTCAATTTTAAAATGCATTAAATGGAACTGTAATCATTCAGTCCAGGATAATTATATGCATTTAATCTAATCTGCCATAGTAGTTCGTTCTCTTCCAACTTCAAATTCTAAGGCCTCCCTCCTTATCTTGCGTTACTTGATCTAGTATTTTAAACTTAAACCAATGGTCTGGATTTATAGAAATATGTTTTGCTAATGCAGTATGTAAATTCATTTTACTAATACTATACAAGTGTTCATACAACCGTTCCTGTAAATTACGTTCAGATTTTCCTATATAAAAACCTTCACAGGTTTGGCACTTAAATCTGTCATTAATATTATATTTCTTCCCCCTTACAAAAATTGACATCCCCATATCAATATATTTACAATACAGGTACGTTTTGCATTTGAACATCCCTAAAGTTTTTATTGAGGGATTATGAGTACGTTGCAATATACACTTAAAATTATTCCCTCTCTTAAAAACACATCTAGGTTGCTCACTAATGGCAGTTTTAATTATAGTATCATTTAATAAAAAATTCTAATTGTTAGACAGTATGTTTCTTATTTTATAGGAATCAATACTAAAATAGGTAATAAAACTAAAATTATATAAATTATTACCAGATCTTAAATTCCTGTGGGGATTTAATCTCCACCCAGACGTTCCTAAAATCGGGGAAAAATAACCATTCTCTTCTCATAGACTTCTTTAACTAAATTGTTAATTCAACAGGATAACCTCTCTTAGTAAACATATTTTTCACATTTTCACACTCCTATATAAATTCATTATCAAGAGAGGTTATTCGTGTTGCTCTAACTAGTTGTCCCTTAACAACTGAACGTTTTTGATGGAATGGATGCAAGCTATTGAAATGTAAAAACGAATTAGAGTAGGTCTTTTTCCTATATATCTTAGAAACGTACTCTTCATGATGCCTATCTTTCCTTAGCTCTACATCTAAAAATGCAATATAATTAGAATGATACTGGTATGTAAGCTCTAAAAAATGTGTGGTCCGATTTAAATATTCAACCAACCTTTCACTCATATCTAAATTCCCTTTAATAATAACAAATATGTCATCTAGATAACGAATATAATAATAAATATGGTCACGCCAAAATATGTTCTTAAACAGATGTGCTACCAGGCAGCCATTACGGTATTTGCAAAGGTAGCCCCATACAGGCAACCCACAGCTATCTCATTTTTTTGTAAGAAATACTGATCGTCGAATAAAATAAAATTATTGGAAAGAATAATATCTAGTAGTTCTTCCACTAAAATAATTATATCTGTAGTGGCCTGTTTCTTAACCAAAAATCAGTAACCCATTGGATACCCAAATCATGGGGAATCACAGTATATAAATCTTTAACATCAATTGTTAAAAAGTTAAAATTCGCTTTAAATTCCAAATTATTAATATCTTCTAAAAAGATCAGGAATCTTTATAGATTTGTGGTTCATCAATAAGAAATTCTTTAAATTTACTATCTATAAATTTAGCACATGCATATGTAATAGAATTGCATCCATCAACTGCTGGACGAAGGGGGGGTTATATTAATCATTATGGATTTTCGGAATCCCATATATCACTGAGATTAAGGGAGATACCATATGTAAATAATTGAACAAGCCAACATCAATTTGTCTGTCTATGAACATGTCATTAATATGGGATTTTTTCTTCTGGTAAGCGCCAGCCACTTCATTTCTTATGACTTGTTCATAGATGTCTGACAGTAAAATTCCCATCATCCTATTCTTATAATCTGCAATATCCATAAAAACGAACCCACCACCCTTATCAGGTTTCATAACCCTCACATTAAGCTCTCTTAATAACTTCAACAGGTTACATTCATCTCCATCCAAATTGTCAGGCACAAACACATTCCTTTTTTGTTTAATAAATTTCTAATATCAAGTTCACATACCTGTTCGAAGACTGTTAACATAGGGTATAAAGGTGGATTAAACGTACTTGCAATCCTATACAAACCAGTTGTACTCATATTTTTCATTGTCACGTAGGATAAATTAATTTTTCTTAACAATAATTTAAAATCAGTTAAAGTCCTGGCCAAATCAGCTTGTCTATTTGGGACAAAGGTTAAACCCTGAGCTAACAAATTCGCCAAATCAATGGAAACAATGGTGATGGACAGGTTGACAGACGAGATCAGACAGGAGTCCCCGTGGACTATGATGTTTGCAGATGACATTGTGATCTGTAGTGAGAGTAGGGAACAGGTGGAGGAGACCTTGGAGAGGTGGAGATATGCTCTAGAGAGAAGAGGAATGAAGATCAGCAGGACTAAGAATATATGTGTGTGAATGAGAGGGAGGATAGAGGAATGGTGAGGATGCAGGGAGTAGAGGTGGCGAAGGTGGATGAGTTTAAATACTTGGGATCAACAGTTCAGAGTAATGGTGAGTGTGGAAGACAGGTGAAGAAGAGAGTACAGGCAGGATGTAGTGGGTGGAGAAGAGTGTCAGGAGTGATTTGTGACAGACGAGTACCAGTAAGAGTGAAAGGGAAGGTCTACAAGAGGATAGTGAGACCAGCTATGTTATATGGGTTGGAGACTGTGGCATTGACCAAAAGGCAGGAGTCAGAGCTTGATGTGGCAGAGTTGAAGATGTTAAGATTTGCACTGCTTGTGACAAGGATGGACAGGATTAGGAATAAATATATTAGAGGGTCAGCCCAGGTTGGAAGGTTTGGAGACAAAGCCAGAGAGGCAAGATTATGTTGGTTTGGACATGTGCTGAGGAGGGATGCAGAGTATATTGGGAAAAAATATGCTAAGGATGAAGCTGCCAGGTAACAGGAAAAGAGGAAGGCCTAAGATAAGATTTATGGATGTGGTGAGAGAGGACATGCAGGTGGTTGGTGTGACAGAGCAAGATGCAGAGGACAGGAAAAAATGGAAACAGTTGATCTGCTGTGGTGACCCTTAACGGGAGCAGCCAAAAGAAGAAGAAGAAGAAGAATGGAAACATTTAAAGTGGAAAAGTTAAAGATATTGAAATCAGCATCATCATTTCTTACAATATCAGATTTATTTAAATAGTCAGAAGGTCCTATTTGCATTGTCTGTTGGTATTCCTTGACCGGGAGTTGTTCCAGTATGATCATCTCTTATTGGTTGACTTCTTTTTCTTCTCCACATGAAAATCCCAATTTGATTGGTTGTTACAATTAGAATTACTTCCTTGGTTACATGTATTATACTCTTTAAGCCAATCACTTCTTCTTAGGGGTGGAGTTTGTGGCTATTCATTATCAATGTTATAATGTTCCACATAACTCCTCATACTCTGTTCTTCCATCAGATCACTGGATTTATCTCATATGAGCACCATCCTTGCCATGCCTTTCTCATAATCTTGTTTGTCCCTGTGTAATTTTCTCATTTTGTTATTACGTAATTTTGACATGTATTTCTCAATACTATTGAAAATTCTTGTATAATCAAACATGTATCTATCAAAATCTAGGTCCGCTGTGATTAATTTCTCCAGTAGTTCCAAATCAGATTTGATTACTGACATTTGGTTGGTATAATGTTTAACTAACATTTGCAAAAACACAACACCTTGTTGATTGAAAAACTGTAAAAGTTCAGCATAAAAGGGACTATTGTATTCCGAACCATTTGGATATTGCCATTGTCTGAGGCCCTTCGGTATATCTTTCCTCTGTATGCATTCATTCAAATAACCAATTTCTAGTTGTAATTTTTTTTATTTTAAAAGTTTATAATCAAATAGTTTCAAATTACCAGTGATAGAACCACCAACCGCTGATGTTCCTGTTGTAGTACTTGCTGGTATTCTGAGCCAATCATCCATTGTATTTAACCAGTCCTTAAGTCTTGGAACACCCATAAGCTATATCAGGGGTTCTACATTAGAACATACTGCAGAACTAACTGCATTCACAGACCCCAAAGGATTCTGATTAAATCGTGTATTGCAGCCAACTGTTTCAGTCATGTTATTATTGTTGGAGGCATTTAACCTTATAGAACCATTCTCCACACAATTAAGGCAGGCACCTCTACCTGCTGTAGTCACATGGTTTGAAGTGGCATTTAATTGCTGTGATAAAGTCTGTACTCATTCAGACAATGCCCTGGATCAACTTATCCACACCCCCACCAGGGGCAACAATATCCTAGACCTAGTCATTACCAATATGAGTGACCGGTGTTCCACACCTGAAGTCAACTCCTCGTTGGTCAGATCAGACCATAAGCTAATCACCCTAGATATCCACATCCCGCCCCCACCCCCATTAAGGAAACCATGGTAAAAAATTTCTCCAAAGCCAACTTCATGCTTCTTAAGACAGAAGTGGTGAACTTCATGACACCCATGCAGATGGACAATACAGTTACGACTGCTGAATCCTACACAAATGCACTCTATAAGCACTTACACGAGTGCATGGATCGTGCTATCCCAAACAGAACCAAGATGCTATCCTCCAAAAAAAGGAAGCCAATCTGGTGGTCCCCTGCCATAAATAAACTCTACAACAGAAGGAAGAAATTGTTACAAAAGAGAGTAAAATTCCATGAGTGAAGGAGCTCCCTGGTCAGCCTAAGCAAGAAGCTGAGATCCCTTATAAGATCCTTCAAAGCTAGCTATGAAAACAAGATTGCCACTGATTCTAAGGACAACCACAAAGTATTCTATAGCTATGTCAAGAATCTCAATGGCAACACCCAGATCTGCTCTGAGTTACAGCACAATGGCACAAAAATTACAGAATCAACTGATATTGCCAACATCCTGGCAGATAGGTTCAGTGCTAACTTTACCCCCCTCTCACCCCCTAAAGGGCCCATATCTATACAGGGAGAATGCAGAGTCCCTGTAATCACAACTTCACAGGTAAAACCAGCACTCTCTAAAGCCAAGAACACAGCATCCATGGGACCGGACAACATCCCAGGCTGCGTTTTACATGAACTTCAGAACGCACTGACTCCCCACCTAAGCACCATGTTCAATCATAGCCTCACGTCAGGCTTTGTGCCCACTGAATGTTGCACAGCAACAGTTATCCCACTCCACAAAGGGGGAGCCACCACTGATCCTGGGAACTATTGCCCTATTAGCCTGATGAGCCTCATCTGCAAGGCCATGGAATGTATATCATCATGGAATTCATAAACAAAGACATTGGTAACCTCCAAACTCTGGACTCCACCCAGTTCGGGTTTGTGAAAGGCAGATCTTGCCTCCTGAACCTGGTCGAGTTCTTTGAGGCAGTCACCAAAGCCGTAGATGAGGGTAAGGTGGTTCACACAGCCTATCTTGACCTCGCCAAGGCTTTCAACACCATCCCCATTTCTGGAATTATAGCTAAACTCACTAAACTAGGTATAAATCCCTACGTCACAAGATGGGTTGGTAACTGGCTCACTGACAGAACCCATACTGTAAAAGTTGCAGACTCCAAATCTGACTTCAAACCAGTGACAAGTGGAGTACCACAGAGTTCAGTACTGGGACCTCTCCTGTTTGGTATCTACTTCTCTGAAGTACAGGCTAACACATAAGGCCTCTGGTTAATGAAGTTCGTAGATGACTGCAAACTAGGAGCTATAGTCAAGTCCCCAAATGATGTGGACATCCTACAGAAAGGCCTCACTGAGACAGATGCCTGGTGTCAGAGCCATGGCCTCAAGCTCAATGCCAAAAAGTGCATTGTTATCCCCTTTGATAAAAACTCTGTACCCATGAACTACCACATAGGCAGCAGTCTTCTTAACTCCAAATGGGTGATAAGAGACCTTGGGACCCAGGTGGACAGTAGTCTCTCCTTTGATAATCACGTTGCCACAGTAGTCAGGAAATCCTTCTACATGCATACCTCATCACAAAAAGGATCTCATCCAGGAAAAAAGAGGTAATTGTTCCCCTCTACTTGACACTCATTAGACCCATTATAGAGTACAACGCTCCTTTTGGAATGTACCTCACAAGACATCTGCAGCAGCTGGAAAGGCCACAGAAGTACCTCACAAAGAGAATTGCTGGCCTCAAACAGATGCCCTACACTGATCGTCTCAAAAAACCCCAGCTTTACTCTGTAGCATATCGCCTACTCCAAGGTGATCTCTGCCTAACATATAAAGCTATGTCAAACCCAGAGCTGTTAGACATGCTACACCTAAAGAAATCCCAATCCCTCTGAGCTACATGCTTTAGGGACCTAAACCTTGTCACCAAAATAAACAGGACTTGCTGGAGGGATAGATTCCTGTCCCAGAGACTTACCATACTCTGGAACAAGCTACCCATCTATGTCAAGCAAAGTTCCTCATTAACACTCCAAGAAAAATCTTGATGAGTGGATGGGAAATAGGAAATACACCCCGGGGATCACTTCTGTGGCTTTGCTTGACAGAGGCACAAGAAATTAACTTTCCTGGGTTGGCGTAAGCCAGGGAACTTTGTTGGCTAGGCTTACTTAGGCCCGTGGGCCAATAGCCTAGTACCTACCTATGAACCTATGAACAACTATAACACTAGCATCATCAAATTTCTGAATGCTTCATTCACTTCCACCACAGCCGATGTATTTTGTGAATATAAAGCAGGTGTATTGTTGAAGTCCCGTATAACTCGACAAACCAATAAACAAATCCTTAGACAGGTAAAGCACAATGGGAAATCAGCAACAGTTCAATTTATTCGTAAGCGCTTTCATTCAGATACACTGATCGAACTTCTTCAGACATTACATACCTCAGTTAATCAAGTTTAAATAAGGTACCCATATAATCACATAACAACTAAAAACTCCATTTAAAGCTATATACAGCTTTAAATCCACATACAGTATTATTCTTAAAAATAACATCAATACCCTAACAATAATAAAACAATACATTCATACCTACACTAAAACATATTATTTAAATAAATATATCTCTAATGAATACATTTACCTTAATAAAGCCTTCAATTTTAAAATGCATTGAATGGAGCTATAATCATTTAGTCCAGGATAATTATATGCATTTTATCTAATAGTAGTTCGTTCTCCTCCAACTTCAGATTCCAAGGTCCCCCTCTCTTATCTTGCATTACTTGAGCTTCTTCTGCAGTTATTACACTGAACACATCACTCCAATTGGTTTTATATAACGATTGTTTTGCTTTCATATAATCTATTCTTAGTCTTCTTTGCATTTGTCTCAATTTCCATTTGGCAGAATTATCTAGCAAATTAACCTTTATAACCACATGAGCACTACTCGTCAGTGATAGAAACACTTCATTTTCTTAGGATCACAAACATTTCCCTGGTAAGCTCCTTTTACAATCTGAAGCAATTGTAGTTCCTGAACATACTTTGTAAAAACAATCCTTACTAATATTGTGGAATAAATATTATTCCAGTCTGTTGCTGACAGATTTAAGTCCCAAGACACTATTATTTTCCCTAGTGTGTTTCATGCATAAATTCCTCTAGGTCATCAACACTTAACTTTGGTGGACTGTACACTCTAAAATTATTATATGTTCCAGGGTTTCCTTTATTGTCTCATTTACACGATGTGTATTATTGGTGTTATCACTGAACATGTAGTAATCACAAGTCTCATAACAATCTTTAATCCCTATCATAACACCTCCACCTGATTGTTTGTTAGAATGTCTGCTATAGTAAAAACATTTCTATCCTGGCAGAACTGGTTTCCAGTCATTATTCTTTAGCCATGCTTCACAAACAATAACAACATCTATTTTGTGGGAATGTAGAAAATTTTCTAATAAACAACTTTATTACTTCTTCTTCTTTCGGCTTTTCCCAGTTAGGGGTCGCCACAGTGGATCACCTGTCTGCTCATGATTGGCAGTGGAGTTTTACGCTGTCGAGTTGCCAGCCCGGCGCCCAACCTTCCGCAGAAGGCACACACATGCATGCAGTCATGACTAGGGCCAATTTAGAGTATCCAATCCACCTACAGCATGTCTTTGGGATGTGGGAAGAAACCGGAGCACCCGGAGGAAACCCACGCGACCAAATGGAGGACATGCCAACTCCGCACAGAAAGCACCCCAGCCAAGGACTGAACCGGAGAACCTCTTGCTGAGCCTAAAGTTAACAACCATCAGAGATACATCAAATGTTGATATCTGTGAAATGTTAAATTTCTGACTTGGCAAAAATCCTAGCTGCTGCAAAAATTCCCTTCCCTTGTCTTGACAAGTGCACATCATCCTGTGTAAAGACAGGTTTGCTCAAAATTAGGCATGGATTCCCTACACGTTTTCATTTTTAAAATGGGCCATTATTTCATTTAGATATTTACCCCAAAATATTTTCATTCACACTGACCTGATTTCCTTTCTATATGTGATTTGTGAAAAATATGCCCAACACATGTTCAAGCTATGCTAATTAAGAGGGCTGTAAGGTGCCTAATATTTCTTGTAGATGAGATCATTTGTACCAATATGAATAAAAACAGCTCCATATTTCCTTATGTTAAGGCATTCTTGGGCCTTTCTCATGCCCTGTATTTTCGCTTCTGGTAAGCGTAACACTATTCAATGTTTATTATCTTGTCTGCAAATGTAAGTATAATTTCCTCTCATAACTGAACCTCTAATTACAAGTATATAATCTCTGACCATATCTGAAGTATCTCAAATGATCTTCATCACCATTAGTCTTATTAATGCCACTGTTTTCAATGTGTATTACATTTACAAGATTACAATTCTCATCAAGCTGGATTTGTACTTCTGTGAACTATGTTGTCAACTTCAGTCTTTCTCCCCTTTTTCTCTTACAGCAATGTTCTTCAGTCATTTCAAGTTCAATTTGGATTTCTTCCTTTTCTCCTGCCTCTTGCCTCTTTTTTACCTTCTATGTCAGTCACAGTACAATGGAAAAAAGTGCAAACCACAGTATAGCTCACCTCAGTCCCATGCAATACAAGCTGATTTGTTTTCTCCAAACCACAATAAAGAAAACATGGCAGAAAGCTGCTCACTGAAGTACCCATCCAAGTGCAGGATAGCCACAAGAGACCAAATTACTTGTTAAACAAGAATAAATAAATATTTGTCAGGTACAGTTTCACCAACATTTTACTACTAAGTACATATCTGAAATAAAAAAAAAACAATCATCATTTGAGAACTTCATAATCTATGCTGTAAGACTGAACTTAATAAGTCATAACTTGGTGAAGGGCTCTCTGTCTCTTTCCCATTTACGCACCATGTGGTAAATCAGGCAACAAACATCTTTCAGTGCTCATTGTTTCTGTAGCAGTTATAGGTTTTACAGGCTGAGACTGCTAGCGCAAGGCCTAACCCTCGTCAGAGGGTGCACCACACACACTAGCATGCACGCACTCACACCTAGGGCCAGCTTAGAGTGTCCAATCCATCTACTGCATGTCTTTGGAATGTGGGAGGAAATAGGAGCACCCAGAGGAAACCCATGCAAATGCAAGGAGGACTTGCAGACTCTGCACAGAAGGCATCCTAGCCAAGAATTGAACCGGAGAAGCTCTTGCTGTGAGGTGAAAATGCTAACCATTGCACCACTGTGCTGCTTACTGGTGAAAGGCTACTTTACATAATTTTGTATTTTGTTACATTTAATTTAAGGTACACAAGATACAACTTTTATAAGTGTTTTCAAGAGGAGAACAATGTTTTATATAACAATAATTTACCCCAAAAGTAAAAAGTGTAATGCCTTAATGTGTTGCAAACTGAAATGTACTCTCACTTTTCAAATTATTACATAAAGATATAAGTGATGCCTTTGCACGCTGCTCTTCATATCTGTTACAGAATGGAGACAATATTTATGTAGTTTTAAACTAAGAAAAGATCCCATAATAATAATGCCTTCTAGACCTAGGTCTACTGAATTTGGAATACAACGTTTTTGACAGTATTGTAATGAATAATACTTCTCCCCTTCTAACCAGAGTAATTTTAAGTGTCCTATACAATTTCATTCCAGGGAAGTAAAGTGAGGACACAAGTTAAAAGTACTGTAAAATATTGAGGGAATCATATTCCTCTTTTAATACTAAGTCTTGGAACATGGAAGACTTTTGATATTTTTTCCTTAGCAAAACTGACATTAAATGTTCTTTGTATCTTTAACTTTAGATCAAAGTAATATTCTTTAGTCCAAAGTTAGGAAGCCTACTAGGTCATTAATAATAAAAAGCTTACATTACTAAAAACAATCATTGGTAATCTCCCTCTCTCCCTAGTAAACTGAAACAAGTTTTCAGGAGTACCGCCACATAACTCTAAAAACTTTCCTTAATGCATATTTTTGGTTACCGCTTTTTCAGCATGCTCTTTTAAGCCCCACTTGACAAATCATCACATGCAAACTTAAAAACTATCCTGACCAGATAAAGCAGTTTCAGAATTCTGGATGTCAGGAGCATGTTTTGTTGGTTGTACCCTCTTCTATGATCATTGTTAAATATCACTAAAAATACATTTAAATTATCTAGCAATGTACCTGTACCCCCCAAAAAATCATTTCTGCTTTCCTTACAGAAAATACAATATCAAAGAAATCAGTCACTACATAAAGAAATATTTCAAACAAATAATACACAACCATCACTTCACTTTCCATCTGGGTCTTGCACAACTTGTCATGTTGTTGAATACACTTTAGCATATGGAATTATTCAGCAACCACCTGATCCTGAGACCTCATCCTTCCGTAAATGGTTGTTTTCATTACAACTGCTCAACAACGTTTTTCCTGAGTTAAAAGTTCATTAACCACAGTACTCACTAATTCCAAAACTTAATTGATTCTCTCTTTTTAAACAGATATGAAAACTAGTGATGACACTTGTGTTCACCTATTAAAAACCTAGCATTAATATTTCAGTTCCACAAGTAGTCATTCCTATACTTCAGCCTTCTCCAAGCAAATTAAGCAGAGAAGACTCCAGTCATCAGAACAGTGTTTCATGTATGCAGTACATTGATGATTACATGAATGCATGAGGTTGAACCACTTTGCACTCTGTTCATATTTGTTAATTGTACCCCCTCCCATTTTAGTTTGTGATAGACAAATATTCATTAATGTTCTTTAAAAGCATATTGTGTAGGTTTTGTTTGACAGTTGTGTGCTGGAACATGATTCCTTATGCTTACTTATTGTTGAGTTATTGTATATTTTAGGGTTATGTTGTGTTTATCAGGCCAATAACGTTTCATTCAAAACAGTCAGATCATTCCTATAAATTAAATTTTAATTCTTAAAAAATTATCTTATAAATGTAATTTTGCTGCCAGCTACTTGTGAAGGCCTGCCATGTTCCAGAATGCAGCCCTACCGTTAGAGTCTTTGCAATGTATCTGTCTATCAGTAAGTTCCTGGTTGTCATCATCATTGTTTTATACTTTAACTACAAAAAAGAAATATTTTATTCTATTTCTGTATTTTATTTGAATTTGTTAGCTGGGGTAGAGCACTGATCACAAATGATCAATATTGTATAATAATATAGCAACATAATGGTATAATGTGGTGTTTTAGTTTACTAATGTCCTTGAAAGGGAAAGAAAGACATTCATTCCTTAGTACTTTCTTGTTGGTGCTTGAACTGCATAAAGAAATGTTACTTTCGGAAGATACATTTTTTGAATACTAAATCACATCTTAAACAAAGTCCCTAGCCCCATCCCCCCTTTCATATGAGTAATTATGCATTTCTGTTCTTAAGAAGCCATTTGTTGTCGCAGTGAAAACTTTAATGAATGAAATAAAAAAGACATATCTGCTCACTTTTACTCTTTTGTTTGTTTCTTAGCAATTAATTGGCTGATGTAGTTTTGATTTTGCTAGAACATCTGTCTTATTCTTGACATTAAGTTGTGATTCCCTTGCAAATGTTCTCCTCTTCTTCTTTTGCTGGCATTTATTAGTCTCTTTAACATCATGTCATCTGTCTTGTTCATATAATGATGAAGTATATGCATGTTTTCTGCCTCATTTCCCATTAACATTTTCCAGAAATGCTGCAAGGCAGCATCTTATACTGTATCACTTTTTACTAACTTAGCAGAGTTTGTCTGCTTTTAAATATTTCCACGCGTCTATGGTGGCACTGGTACAGAAATTTCAGCAAAACCATGGGTCTGCATACTTATACAGAACTTGCACAAATAAATGTTATTTTTTATTTATTTATGTATTTATTTTGCTGTTCTGAAGTTGGGATGCTTCCAAGATTCACCAAGAGTTCTACTGTTTGTACAATCTGGTATTTTAATTATGACCCAATAAATAATTTTGAGGAAAACCTAATGAAATGACTGTTCAACTAAAAATATCACTTTTGATCTACTGTTATATCTGCTGTAAAGTATAGGTTTCCAGCCACTGGGCAGTTGTCCTGGAATTACATATGAGAAAGTAAAAATTTCAAGACATTGAGAATGGATGCACAGGGAAATGTTCCTTGCCAGTAATAATATTTTGTGGCTTTTATGAGATACCGGTTTTAGAACAATAATTCATGGGTGCATTTTCATAAATTTGAGTTGAAGATATATAAAATAGTAAATCATGCAATATGCAGATTGACTTTTGCTTTATCTTGACATCTTGCCTGTCCCAGATAAATGCAATAATGTTTATGATATATGACTAGATCAAAGAGTAGCTGATACCATCTGGACAGTGATGCCAAAACTTATATTTAAGCACAGCTCAGCTTGTATTTGTTGCCCTACGCTCCTTACTCGATATAATAATGCAGTGATCGAAGGCATTGTTGCTATGTCATTGAAAGTATTAGATGGTATTACAATAAAGGTGAAGGAGTTCCGTGGTGGGGGTAATCTAGAAACACAGATGATTTCAAAGGAAATTTTAATGGAAAATATCAGCTATTCATGTACATATAGATACAGTAGTCAATACTTGTAAGAGCAATTTGTCTATGAAAAGTTGACCAAGGTATATCTAATTGCAATATTGCTCATTGTTTAATAAAGTTGCAGTAGCTCTTTAAGAGCTTTTGACAACTACAGTCAGTAACTATTTTTATCATTTTAGATATTTATTAACTTTGTTTCTATGAAATGGATAACACAAAAATGCCATTTCAGTTTTCCAAGTTGAATGTGATACCCATACTTTAAATGCAGTATGAATACTTTGACCTTGAATGCTTTCAGCCTTGTTTTTCATATACACATAGCAATACAGTGCTCTGATTTTTTTAAACTAACACACAATTTCAGTTCATTACTTTACTGACAGTATACTTTTTAGAAATTCAATATATGGAACTGAAGAGCAGAACATGTAATTTTATACTTGTATTATTATGCTGGCTCTGAATATAGAATGTTACAGGCAGCAACAAATGTTGCTGCTGTTAATTAAGTGTCCAAACTGTAACAAATGTCCAGCTATAGAGGGACATGTGTCCATCTGTCACACTGCAATGTACAAGATAACTACTGCCAAGGCTCTTTCATATGTTCAAGGTCTTCGCACTGTCAGTATATCACTTGTTGTAGCATAAAGCTATTCATGTTAGCAGAATCTCATAGGATGGAAGTCCACAGCCAAAATCCCATTTCATATATCTGAGGTAAGTATCAAAAATATTTTACCACTTTTGAAGAGAACATTTTTTTGTCTTTCCAAGTGGGGGATTACATACCTACAGCATTTGTATTTGTGGATGATTTGCTATACTATAAATGCATTTGCTTCTTCTAAACCAGCCCAAATTCAAAAAGTTAATGGGTTTTGTTGAAATATATTTATAACATGCAATGCTCTAAGCTCTGACTAGCTAAAAGACAGGCATAAGGATATACTGGTCTGTCTATAAATACATAATATTGAAGCACTGGAACAAGTTTCTTCCTACTGTTCATATTTTGTGCAGTAAATAAAATAATATTCATTTAAGCAAAGTCCATGTTATGTATAATGAAATGAAAAGATGTATTATGATAATGAACCATACTTTTCAAGGCATATATTAATGACTTTAACATCCTTAATCAACATTTGCAAGATATTGCCCCACAATCAGAACTTAATATTTTGTTTTATATATATATATATATATATATATATATATATATATATATACATTTTCAATAAAGCTCAGTTTATTTTTGGAAGAAGTAGCGTCAAAAGCATTATCTAGATGAAATTTATAAATGATTAACAGAATCATTTAGTAGATGATATCACTGCACATATTATATTCATTTGTACTTTGAAAAGTCTACAAAGTGGGTCATTCTGCTAGTGATCATAATATTGATAAGCAAACAAACCAACATAACAAAATAAATGTAAAGCAGCTCATAAAACATTTAGCTGCAACTAAAACAGTGCAGAAATGAACACAGAATAACCATGTGCAGTGGTCCAACTTAACAACCTCAAATATTAAACAATGTGTTATGTGGAGGCAGGGATCCTTACTCTTCTCAGTGTAGGTAGCTTCACCCACTTTCACCTGATCCCAAAACTAAAATGGTTCCTGAATGTTGGGGCAAGAAACATTAACCTATAGCACTGACCACCCTGTCTTCAACCAAAAATATATAATAAGCACAAAACACATTAATTGTCTTAATGATGATACTTTTGTTATATATCTGTGGTGTGTGTGTGTGTGTGTGTGTGTGTGTGTGTGTGTGTGTGTGTGTGTGTGTGTGTGTGTGTGTGTGTGTGTGTGTGTGTGTGTTTTCAATCTCCCTGGGATTTGCCCAATTTCCCCTCCTTTGCCCTATTGATCTATTCAATCTTGTCCTAGGGCAGGAAACATGAACTCTTCATCCCAGGTGAAAGCCCTGTGCCCCATCCATTGCCCTAGGTGGAGGGACTTATCTGCTCTTTCATTGTCTGGAGAGAGATGATTGCTGAAAAATAGGGAGCAGGTCTGTCTACCAAACTCAGTGGGCTTCCCTCCCCTAGGAGCACCTAATCCCACAGTGGCTCACTAGAATGCCACTACTGCTGCTGACCATAATGAATATGCTTAACATTGGTCCCAGGGAAGTGCCCATTAGCCTCAGGGAAGTGCATGTTTCCACAGGCTCATTCTCTATAGCTGCACCCAGAGGTATTTACATTTTATTCTTATCTGATGTCCATATTTTTGGCTGGAAGTGTTTACATTTCAAGGACATTTGTCTGCAGGTTGTGAGGTACACTCATGTTGGTGACAGTCAGGGTGTCCATGATCCACTTTATTACACTTCTTTATGATCTGTCCATTGTAAATGCTTTCTTGCCATTAAGTGAGAAGAGATGGACACTATATAAAAGCTGCTTTCAGCTAGTAGGACTTTGAAGTGTAGAAAATTTGACCCAATGCCATTGACAAAACTGAAATCAGACATTGAGTTGAATGAATGTTTGACTTCCTCTGTCAGTGAGGCAAATCTCTAACAAAGTTAAAGGGAGCCATACACAGTGTGAGGAACATTATCTGTACAAATAAAATACAAATTTGTATTTTACATTTATTTATCAAGTGTATAGGAATTCTCCATGGTTTCTAAGTTATTCATTTTTTTCTTTGCAATTTGCTTTGTTTTGTAGTAAATACCTGCATAAGCCTTCTATTTTATGTAATATTATCTGTATGCTAGAAATAAACAGTTAACAGTCTGTATACCAGAAATAAACAATGACACTATGTGTGTGTCAGAAAAAAAGTAATACTGCATATCCGTAACAAACACAGTCGTATGTCAGAAATAAACAAGAGCAAAAAGAGAAACAGTAACACAGTCTGTGCATCAGAGGAAAACATTAACACAGTCTGTGTGTCAGAGATAAAGTATCACAGAAACAAACAGTAACACAGTCTGTGTGTCAGAAACAGGTATATGCTTACAGATAATGATCGTGTCATTATTAGGTGCGCACAAATGCAAGGACAGTAATCAAGTGATACATCTGCCATCAGTATTGCTGTTGTACAACCCTGTATTTAATACACAGTGAAACAAGGCCGGATATGCATACAGTAGGTATTAGCCAAGATGGTATCGTAGACCTCAGACGTAGTACCACTAAGCAATTCCTTAAAATGTGGTATCTACACTGGGATGTTTGAGAATAAATATGTCCCTGTTTTCTGATTCAAAATGTAACAGACCTATAATCTGCACTTAAACCTTATAAAACCTGCAGTAGGCAAACTAAAATGTGGGGGAAGCTCAGTTGCATAAAAAGATGTATGAATTTGTGACTTCCTTCATTGCATTGTATATCGCCAATTTATGTTTTCCAGTGCTATGAAATGATATATGGACTTATGACCCGTTTTTTCTAGGCATGGTACAGGTATTAGAATCATTGGTGGTAGAGTGACTTTAGTCTGAAAATTTAATGTCTTGGTGACTTTTATTGCAATATGTTGCGTTATGTGAGACAACGGAACACTTTAGAATGGGTTTGCTATTTTCTCCACTGAGGTACAATCATGCAGTTGGTGTATGTATGTATATATATATATATATATATATATATATATATATATATATATATATAAAATTTAGGGCTTGGGTGCAGATCACCCCACATAGGGATGCCAGGGGACTTGCTTCCCCTGAAAAAAATATATATATTTTTTTGGGGGGGTATACTCATATTTTTTTATGTTTAATTTTTAGTGAATGCTGAATCAAAAATGTGATATGACTGGATGTAGGTTAAAAAAAGAACTGACTATACATAGGATGTGAAATATAAAGCAGACATTTGAACAAGGGACTCTAATTATTCTGCCCTGTGACTACAAGATCTGTGTAATTATTCTGCCCTGTGACTACAAGATCTGTGTAATTATTCTGCCCTGTGACTACAAGATCTGTGACTGTTCCTGGTCCACAAAGCACAATTAGGAAATACCTAACAAAGAATAGGCATATAAAAATTCCTAAGAAGGTGGCAAACAAGCTTAGTATGACTAGCATGTAAATGTGAAAATCCGCTCAATTGTATCCATGGCCTATATGAAAAGATACAGACCAAATAGCAGATGAACCAAAAAAAAAAATCATCTTGTGACTCGTGATCTGTCACAGGCTGTCACAATTGACAAATGAGTCTTTGCTTGGAAATTTGTATTTTTAGCTTAGGACTCAGTAACACTTTCAGTAAAGACCAGCTAGAAAAAAAAAGACTAGCTTTACATATGTGGTTTTCTTTCTTTATAATGTATTTGTTTATATTAATTATTTTTCAGTTTCCCTGTATAATTTCATATTTCAGTAAATTTAAATGTTAACTTTACTGTCTTACTCGTTTCTTACATTTTATGTCATATATAGACTTTTAAAATCCTTGTGACTGTCAACTATTTACTTATTTATTAATTAAAAAATGGTGTTTATTACTAAATGGTGACAAGATATGTACCATCATTTGTATTTATACATTTTTTTTGATTATTCACAAGAGTGAAACAGTAACTGGGAGGACCTCGCCTTCACAGTCTAGGGTGGTGGCAGTTTGCTATCTTGCACCATATATCTGAAGGTTCCATTAGTTGTTTTTTTTTTAATTAATTAATCAAAAAAGGAAAACATTTGTGTTAATTTCGCCATCAGTGAAGTTTTCATCATTTTTTTTAAAAAACTGGTCCTGCACCAGATTGAATGGACACAATGCTGATACCCAGGAGATTGATGTCAAAATGTTGACTTAATAAATATTGACATTTTCTGTGCATACTCCAAGGATTATCCAGAAGCAGACTACACCAGTGGCAAGTGTTTTTGCAGGGAAGCACTACTGCACCCCCCATGTGGGGGCTGTACCCACACCCCCCTGTTTATTATATATACTAACTCTGAGACTGCACAATCCCTGAGGAGAGGGGGATATCCCCCCTACCCAGGGACTGTCAATCTCACATACCTGTCAACCATCTGTGTGTGTTGATGAAACAAGTGTCAGTATTGTGTGGTGTGGGAAATCCATATAAACATATATAAAAATATGTATATCAAATACATATATATATATATATATATATATATATATATATATATATATATATATATATATATATATATATATATATATATATATAGTTATAGTGGATATCGCTGCATACACTTATCATGTACCAGAATGTTTGGTAAATTTTGTCTATGTTTGCCATGGTGGAAGAATATTACAGCTGAACTGCAACAGTTTAACTGTGATATAATTTCAGAAATTATCCTCTTTCTCTGTGGTTGTATGATTGTGGAGTTACTATATTTAATGTCCTGGGCTGTGTGTTGGAGCCCCCACATCAGAGGGTGTGGGGTGTCCCCCACATTAAAGTTAAATTTCTGTATATTTTTGGCGATTGCAACTATAACACATTTGTTTAATTTGCAATCACCTTATTGTTTTCTTTTTTTAGATGGAAGTGGCCATCGACGAACTTTCATGACATATTTTATAATGATAAACGTTTATCTGAATGTAAAAGAATACAATTATACATACATAAATATCTTTCTGTATTGTCTATATTATACAGAGAGAGAGAGAGACAGAGATTTTGTTACTTGAGCTAGACTTCATCAGCACATAAGGCACTTCACTTATATCAACAGATGTAGTTCATCAGTAAAGTGCAGAGTTTCTTTGTCTGCCATAGTGTAAATGAATGTGTATGTTCTATTCACTTACCCTGCAAAGGGATAGCCCACGATGTGTTTATTTAAATCTGTGAGACAGTGGGGCAAGGGGATTGGCCATTTTCCCCATTGTTTTGCAATCTCAGCAATGGTATACTTAAATATGTAGCCCCCCACCCCCCAACAAAAAAAAACTGCTCTTAGAAATTTTGGTGACTTTGATCTGTTCATAAGGTTTATATCAATGCAGTTGTTTCAATGTAGCATAGATCAATAATTCAGTACACTTATATATGTGTATATATATATATATATATATATATATATATATATATATATATACTATATACCTATATAGATACATACATATGGATATACATACAACACATAGGTTCATAGGTTCATACTAGGCTATCTGCCCTAGGGCATTTATAAGCCTAGCCAGAGTGTGTTTGGCTTTTGCCACCCATTTTAAAATTAATTTTGCTATGCCCTTTTTCGAGGTTAGTATACTGTGCCTCTGTCTAACAGTGACACAGAAGTGATACCCGGGTAAACCTACGATCCCCCATCCACTCATCAAGATTCCTCTTGAAGAGAGTCAATGAGGGACTCTGCCTAACCTGGACTGGGATTTTATTCCAGAGTGAAGGGAGCCTCTGGGTTATGAATCTGTCCCTCCAGCATGTCCTATTTATTTCAGTGCTGAGGTTCAAGTTTCTCGAGCGTAGCTCAATGGGATTTGGATTTTATGAGGTGCAGCATGTCCATTCATTCCGGGTTGGACATGGCTTTATACGTCAGGCACAGATCACCTCTGAGCAGGCGGTATGCCACTGAGTAGAGCTGGAGTTTCTTTAACCGGGCAGCATATGGCATCTGTTTGAGCCCTTTGATCCTCTTGGTGAGGTACTTTTGGGGTCTTTCCAGTTGCTGCAGATGTCTGGTAAGGTACATCCCAAAAGGGGCATTGTACTCAATTATGGGCCTGATGAGGGATGAGTAAAGAGGCACGATGACCTCCCTTGATCTAGATGTGAATCCCTTCATGATTAGGTGGGCTATATAAAATGTTTTTCTAACCACTTTGGCCACGTGGTTGTCAAATGAGAGATTGCTATCAACTTGGGTCCCCAGGTCCCTAATTACTTCTTCCGTACTTAATGGATTACCACCTATGTGGTAATTTGTGGGCACTTTGTTTTTGCCAAAGGGGATGACTATACACTTTTTGGCGTTTAGCTTGAGGCCATGGCTCTGGCACCAGTTGTCTGTTTCTATGAGGCCCTTTTGGAGGATGCTTGTGTCGGCTGGAGAGTCGATTATAGTGCCCAGTTTGCAGTCATCTGCGAACTTGGTCAGCCACAGTCCTTCCGTGTTTGCCTGTACCTCCGAGAAATATATACCGAACAGAAGAGGTCCCAGGACTGAGCCTTGTGGGACGCCACTTGTAACTGGTTTGGAGTCTGACATGGCTCCAGCAATTCTAACCATGTGGGTTTTGTCCTTGAGCCAGTTTGCAGCCCATCTAGTGAAACAGGGGTTTATATTTAAGCTGGTGAGCTTAACTATAATGCCAGAGTGGGGTATTGTATCGAAGGCTTTTGCGAGGTCCAGGTAGGCTGTGTGGACCACCTTCGCCTCGTCAATGGCCTTAGTGACTGTTTCAAAGAAATCGACCAGGTTTAAGAGGCAGGATCTGCCCTTAACAAAGCTGAACTGGGTAGGATCCAGTGTCTGTAGGTCCCCGATATCTTTTTTTATGAGGTCCATGATGATCCTTTCCATAGCTTTGCAGACCAAGCTAGTCAGGCTTATGGGGTGATAGTTTCCAGGATCCGTTGAGGCACCACCTTTGTGGAGAGGGACCACTGTTGCTGTACGCCACTCTTTGGGTACATATCCTGTGGTAAGGCTTAGATTGAACAGTCATTTTATGTTTGGGTTTAGCTCTTCTTGGAGTTCATGTAGGAAGCAGCCCGGGACACCGTCTGGTCCCATTGATGCTGTGTTTTTTGCTTTGGAGAGGGTGGCTCTTACCTGAGCATCTGAGATGTCAGGGGGGCAGCACTCTGCTGGGATAGATATTTCCCTTTTGGTGGGGGGGGGAGGAGAATTTTGCACTGAACCTGTCAGCTAGGATGTTGGCAATGTCTGTGGGTTCGGTGTATTTTTTGTCATTTTGGACTAATTCTGAGCATATCTGGGAATTCCCACCCAGGTTCCTAACATAACTAAAGAAAGCCTTGTGATTATCCTTAGTGTCCTGTGCAATTTGTCTCTCGAAGCTGGCCTTAGACGATTTTATGAGTGCCCATAGTTTTTTGCTAACACTGATCAGAGATGCCTTCACTTTTTGGGATTTTGCTCTATCATGAAGTAGCTTCCTCCTTCTATTGAATAGTTTGTTTATGGCTGGGGTCCACCAGACAGGACGTCTGCCTTTGGAGGATTGGGTCTTGGTTTTATTTGGGATTGCATGATCCATGCATTCCTGAAGGTGTTCATAGAATGCGTTTATAAAGGATTCTGCGGTCTGGGCCGTATTTTCCACAGGCCCGGGCGCTTTGAAGGATTCCACCTTGGTTTTGAGGAGTGTGAAATTTGCTTTAGAGCAGTTTTTCACTGTGGTTCTCTGGGCAGGGGGTGGGGTCGGGATGTGAATATCCAGTGAGATTAGTTTATGGTCTGATCTTACCAGTGAGGGATACACTTCTGGTCTGGAGCATAGAGTCCCCATGTTGGTGATGATCAGGTCCAGTATGTTTTCCCCTCTTGTGGGAGTGGTAACAAGTTGTTCCATAGCATTTGAGTTTATAAATTCTAGGAACCTTTGAGCTAGGGTGTTGGAGCTAGAGTAATGCTCCCAGTCTATGTTTGGGTAGTTGAAGTCGCCCAATATAATGGTGTTTGGAGAGACCTTCATATTTTCCAGTGTTCTCAGGAAGGCCAAGTGGGGTTCCTGGGTTTGGGAGGGTGGTCTGTAGCAGGCTATAAACTGGAAGGCAGTTTTACCCACTGTTAGTTGCACATGGATAGTCTCTGATGCTTCGTGCTGTGCCACCAACCTGGAGGTGTGGGTATCTTTGACGAATATTGATACTCCCCCTCCTTTTCTGGTTCGGTCCAAGTTTTGGGGCCGAAAAGCATGGTATGAGGTATAACCTGATAGTGCTGGGGTGCTCTCGGGAGCCTTGAATATTACTCATAGATACATATACACACACGTGTGTGTATATACATATTATATATATATATATATATATATTCCATATATGTTGTTTTTTCACTAACAATTTATTTGTACTTGGCAGAACAGCAGTTGTTTTTCATATATATATATATATATATATATATATATATATATATATATATATATATATAAATCTAAATATGAGTGTACTGATGTTGGTTGATTCTTTCTTTGGTCAACAGCTGTTTAGCCAACAAAATTTGATCAACTAAGCAGATTGACAAGTGTGTGAGATCGCCCAGTTCTCAGGGTACGGAAATAAGACCTTCCTCTGAAAAATGTGTGTTTTCAAAGTTAACATATATAATTAGCAGGGGTGTGGGGGGTACAGACCTGCACGTGGGGGCTGCAGGAGGGACTTACTCCCTGCCTCTACCAAAAAAAAAAAAAACAATGTTTTAAACTATTGTCGTATACATTTCTGCATGCACCAAGATTATTGATCGGTGTGCATGAGTAGTAGTGTGTGGGCATTTGCAAAGTTGATCTTTCATCGTTGACTTTGTAAACTTTAGGCTTTGGCTGTTTTGATCAATATCAGTGCACCTATACACACATATATTTATGTATACACGCATGCGCAAACATGCATTCGAGCGCACACAAATGTGCACACACATATGCATGCACACCACACACACACACACACACACACACACACACACACACACACACACACACACACACACACACACACACACACACACACACACACACACACGTCTATGCAGTGGAGGAAATTGAAAAATACATTTGAGGTATTGGAAGACCTGAAAGTATGACAAGGTAACCTACTCTTTAGCTACAATTTCCTGCCACATCAATTAGGTAGGGGAACTGGGCAGAGAGGTCGCCCAGATTATACTCATATAACTCTCTGTTTCTATGCTCTACATGCACGTTTTGCTTTCTCTCTCTGTTATGCTATTTCTGCCTAGGTTGTCTGCAGATCTGCTTTGGTATGGACAATGCATTGTGTAATTCATATCACCTTTAATTGTAGAGTATTGGCTAGGATTCTCAGACCCTTGTTTCTTTTCTTAAACCTGTTTAGGTGATTGCAGTTTGGACCATTTAGCTCTTTCTGCCAAAAGATGAGAGCAGAGTCTGACACAGCTAGCACCTGTTAACTTAACAGCTGAAGATGTGAAAAGTGCGGCATGCAATTCTGAAAGAACTTAAGAACTTTGAAAAATATTTAATTACTTTTCCTTTTTAACAGACACAAGATAAGCTGGTTGTCCCCAGAGGTGGCATAATAGATAGCAATAATTATCGTTATTATTTCACTACGGAGCAATGTGGACGAGTGAAGCTGGCAGGCGTGTGCAGCCTCTACAAAAGCAAATAAAAATGATTGACAGGTTGAGGACTTGAAGGAGACAGTTCATAAAAATCAAGTAATAGTGGAAGCAGAGCATCAAATAGACCCCATAAATAAGATGAAATGATACTGAGCAACTCCTTTGCTGGATTAGATGTGAAAGGTTTAGCATCTTTGTCAGTTTACAATCATGACAGCAAAGCTTAATATAGCAGCAAATGAAAGGCGTGCAGTAATGCAGTACCACTTTGTTACTAAAACTGTGACTGGTGTTAATATTCCTAAAACAGGCCACAAATACATCACGTTATAATTTCTGCTACTGGAATGTTACCATCCTTCATGAAACCTAGTTTTCTTTACAGAGATGCTCTTTTTTAACCTTTCACTTTAATCAAACTAGAACACATATTGCCTCTGCTTAGGATTACAGGCAGTAATGAAAGCATAAGGAGTGAAGCAGGCTGATGAGCATATCTCCTCCAAAACATTCAGTGTTCAGCCAGCACAGTCTCTACATCTACAGATGAAAACAAGATGATGTGCCAGGAATGCTGCTGGTGAAACATACACATTAATCAGCATGACTGCCTTCTCACTACTGTGTGTAACATGAGCTTTCACATTTTTTTTTTGTTATTGTTTCTAGGAAAAATGCAAGGATGCTCTACTGACCGCACTTAATTGAACCAGTAGCAAAGGGGGGAAACTATACTTTTTCTCTGCTTTTCTCATTCTCACTTCCTTTCACCCCCCATAATTTTCTTCACTCCCTCATCCTGTTACTTCAATACAGTGTTTTAAAGCCATTAGAGAAATTGCTTTGTGCATAGTTGTAAATAATATATGGAATAAGCCTTGCATTTTAAGGAAAGTAACTTATCTGCAGCTATTTGCTCTAGCATAATACCTACAGCCGGATCCAGCACTAGGTGACATAGGTAGTCACCTAGAGCCCGCTGGCTGGAAGGGGCCCTGCTGGCCAGAGGGGCTGTCACAACATGTACTTTTTAATTAAAATAAATTACATGTCTTAAGGGCATTCTACTTTAGAACACTCTCTGCATCTGTGCTTTACTGTTTGTGTGTGCCAACACGCACACACCTGCTGTTGGTTGCTTCTTTGTTTCCATGTCTGCATGTAGAATTTAATCACAAGACATTCCTGCTTCCTGGAAATTTAAAAACATTTGCTGCCTGTCTTCTGTCTGCGGAGTTAAGCACAGGCAAAATTTCCATCCATCTGTAATGTGTGTTTGTGAGTAATGCTCAAGTTAGGGATGGCAAGTTAGTTAATTTACTCAGGCTGAAACCCTGTTTCTTGGTTACAGGAGACAAGACCCTGAGTCCTCTACACCATCTACCGGACTACTCAAAAATATGAGTTTCAGTGCATTTTTGATTAATTGAATTTAACTGAGTTCAGTGCATTTTCAAGGAATTGTGAGCTGTAAAGGAAGAGAAGTTTACTGCTGCTCATGCTAAGTCTGTTTTCAATGCGCAGCTGTTTTGTTTTGTTTAGTAAATGGTCATCACTGTTTGTGCTATAGAATTTTAAAACAGTGTTGGTAGCATAACAGATAATATATTTGCTTTTGCTATAGAAGGCTGTGGGTTCTACTCCCACAGCATGTAGATGGATTGCTAATACTGTGTTGCATTTCAAGGGGGTTGGGGGTACTGCAGTCCTTAGTGTGTCCTCCATTGGATGAGATGCCAAGTAACTATTAACTTTCGTCGGTTTGCCAACCATTCCCTATTGCAATATTACCAGCTTTCCATTTTTTTTTTAATGTAACATTGGCAATTTATTTTTCAAGTGCAGCAGGCACTGACTCTGTAGATGAAACACTGAAATATAAAGTTGCTTGCTAACAGCAACCTCTTCATTAGTTACAGATCTTTTTAATGTGGAATTATTCAGGTAAAATGACTTCTGCAGAGATTGTACACATTGACTGATATTGGTGGATTGTAATGACAGACATCTGAGTGGTCCTTTATTGCTGAAATGTCCTGAAATGGGCAGTTTTCTCATTATTGGTTCATAAGTTTTGTTTGATTGCTTACTGCAAAAATGTTCAAAACTACAAATTTAAAACACACTAACAAGTGGCGCTTTATTATACAAGGAATATAATTTAATACAGTCATGAAGATGAATCAAAGAACATATGCATGTATGCATGGTCCTTATAATGTGTTCAAGGGGCCTGTGGTTTGAAAACAGCCCAAAGGTAAACATTATCCACCATTGGCCTAAAGCATTTTCTTTAAATGTGGGTTTCAATGCCATTTCAATGAATGTTTCAAGGGCAGAGAAGTTTATTGTTGATGCTAAGTCTGTTTTCATTGTGAGACTGTATTGTTTTGTTTAGCAAATGTCTATCAGTTTTTGTGCTATAAAATTAGAAATAAAAGCTTTAAATTAAATCCAAATGTATATGATCATTGTAGAAGTAAAGAAGAAAATAGTCTGCACACGGACAGGTTTGAACAGTGTTTATTGTAACTGGGGAAAATAGCCAAGTAATAGGACACTGGAATGGCTTGTGGGGGCTGCTGTGTGCATGCGTGTGGGGGCCCCAATACATTCACCCCACCTAGTGCTCCATTTGACCATGATCTGACTCTGAAAATACCAGCAACATGTGAACTCAGTTTACCTTCCCAAGGCTGCCCAAAATATCTACAGATATCTCTGAATGTGGAACATGACTGTATGAATGCACATTTTTCATATTAATGACTTTAAATCTCAGAAGTTCTATACCAAATAACATAACTGATATTTCAATGCAGGTTTAGTTACCACCAAAAATCAGCTACCGCATGCACATTTCATCTTGTTTAGGAGCTTGCCAGCATGACACAGCTAAATATGGCTTAGGGAAATGAGATGGTCAGTTTATAGGAGCATAGTGAAGGCCACTTCAATAAAGATTCTTTAATAAAAAACGAAAGAAAAATTTTCCCAAGTAGTCATTTCTAGGATAGGTGGCAGATAACTCACTAATAAGAAAAAAACTCTTCACAAATTATTTACAGATATCTCACAATGCAGGACACTGTTGTTGCTGCACAATATTCATCTTCTGTGCTGAAATGGTCATTAATATATAAAATGTGTATACAAATTGAACAACATGATACCCTTACTGCTTTCTATAATTCCTGTAATATGAATGTTTTCAGACACCACCAAGGCACCCTGACTTTTTTCCTTTAGTGGTGATGTCATAGCTCAATCTTTTTTGTCACTACTCTGATGAAGTCTATGTGAAGTTGATTCTAGATGAAAGCGCTCTGTTTTTTATTGTATTTATTTCAATAAATGGTTGGTTGCAGTGCTGGTTGGGCCCTTTGTATTTGTTTGTTTAATCCATTAAGATGTTATCCCACAGTTTTGAATGGAGCCAGAGACACAATGTCTGTGCTAGAGATTAGTTTGTAGCTCCTGCAGGAAAAGTGGAATAGTTTTATTATTTTATGGCTTCCAGATGCTTTAATAAAACTTAGCTAAAATTCTAGTGTGTATTGTAGCACATAGGTGCTGAACCCTGGAAGCTTCTAGTGATGAGGGATAGTGTGAGAAACAGAGTCAGATGACCAGATGTGTGTGATATCATTCTGTAAGCCAGAAATAATATTTAGATATTAGGAGATTACTCTTAATATTCTGCATTCTGTCTTGCATCTGACAACAAGGACCACTCATACACTACATCTTGCCTTGCTCTAGTGAGTGATTAGGGATTTCTCTAAATCAGTTATGAAAATACAGTCGGAATAGTTAAGTATTGTTTTTCTGTAACTGTGTGGATCATTCCAGATGTGTTATTTTTAATATTTCCTGTGCTGAAACTCTGGTGTTCACTGTAAATAGATATTTAGTATTTTCATGTTCTTTTATTATTTATTATTAAATATATTTAAACATCTCATTGTGACTGGTTCTTTTAGAAAAATGTTTAAGTTTTGAGAGTATTTGCCCATATTTATTTGGTGACAACTCTGGCCACTCCTGAAAGCCTTGCTGTTTGGTCATTACCATCTGTATTAATATTAATTTTGCTCAGTATAATTGGGTACCCTTGCAATAGCCTTGTAGTGCCTGGTGGCAGTGATAACTACCTTATAGTCTGACAGAAGGGGCCATAGCTAGTAAACTTGTGCCCTTCCCAGGTGGGTGTGTGTGCAAATCAAATCTCAAAGTGTGGGTGTGTGTCAGCTAATTGGAGCAGGGACATGAAGCACTGGTCTCACAGAGAAAGTGGTGGAGGACTTGGCTTGGGCACTCAGCTGAGGACTTAACTAAAATGCTATGCCAGTGGGGAGTCTTACTGGGGACCTACAGGGAGACAGATAGAGAAATCCAGTCTGACTGCGTTCCCAGTGTACTCTTAAGGGAAATTATGCTTGATGCAGAGAGGTCTGCATCTGGAAATACTGAGTGTTTCCATTTTTCTTTCAAGTGAACATCCCTCTTCAGTGTCAGTGGAGAGATTCAGGCTCCTGGATTACTAGCCCTGAATGGGCACGTCACAATATTCATCATCATCATCCCCCATTTTCTCATTTTCTACATGGGGCTAGTGTATCGTTTGAACTGTCTCTGTTTCTCTTATTCAATGCCATGCCTGTGCCTTCTTCGACACTCATGCTTAACTGTCACAGGTCTTCTCTCACACAATCCATTCACCTCTTTGCTGGATGCCCTCATTTCCTTTTGCCTTCTTCCCGTCTGCCCCAAATATTCTTCACCAAATTGTCTTCTACTTTTCTGCACATGTGCCTGAACAACCATAATCTGTTCTCTTTGACCTATTCTGTAATTGGAGCTACTTTGACTTTAGCTCTTCTGTCCTCATTTCCTTGTCTGTCCCACAGTGTGCATATTACCACCCATCACAGGCACTTCATCTCTATCACCTCTAGTTTTATCAACTGCTCTGCCTTTACTGCCCAGGTTTCTGTGTCATACAGTAGTACTGGTTAAACCAGTTTTGTACACCTTAATTTTCAGCTTCTTTGGAACTCTTCTGTCACATACAACAACTGACACTCTGATAGTTGGCTGCAGCCCCACTGATTCTAGCTTTCACCTCTTCATTCAGACTTCCCTTCTCCTCAACCACCCATCCTAAATATTTGAAACTCTTAACTTATTCCACTATTTTCCCTTCTATCTCATTTCTCAGCTTCTTCTTATATCCTCCATTTGCTGCCATTACAGCTATCTTATCTGTACTCAGTTTCATCTCATGTGTCTTCAGTTTTGGATTCCAGTCCTCTATTCTTTGCTGAAGTTCTTGCTCACAGTCTGCCTGTAATGCCACATTGTCTGCATGCAGCAACTTTGTTGATCTGTCCCCTCCAACCTGTTTGCTAATGTAGTCCACCACCAGTATGAAAAGCAGCGGGCTTAGAATTCAACCCTAATGCACACCCACTCCCACTGGAAACCCCTCTGTCAGACTGAACACTGTTTGTACTTGAGTCATTGGGTTCTTGTATGTAGCTTACACTAATTCTACCAATGTTTTTGGGACTTCAAACCACCACAGGGCTGCCCAAATCAGCTTTCTTGGGACCTTGTCATATCCTTTCTCCAGGTTCAGGAATGCCCAGTTGGACCTTTTCTTCATCTTTAGCTTCTTCTCAACTATCTGTCTCACTGCAAACATCTGGCCATTTGTGCTGCATCCTGATCTTAATCCAAGATTATCATCTCCCATCTTACTTTCTACTACTCTGCGTAATCATTTATCAATCACCCTCTCCAGAATTTTTATGAAATGTGACAGGTGCTTGATACCTTTGTGCTACCCACAGTTGCGAATACCCCCTTTGTTCTTGAACACTAGCACTAGTATGCTTATTTTCAAGTCATCCGGGACATGCCTCTCTCTCCACACTGCAATGAGTACTCTCAGGAGCTATTTCTCTCCCCCCCCCCCAGCTCACCCTGCATCTTTATCATACCTGCTGTGACCTCCTCTAAGGCTGCTGCTTTCCCTGAATTCATTTTCATTAGTGCTGTTCTTACTTTTTCTATAGTGAGCTCCTCTTCTTCTCTTCATAGGCTATGCCTGGGGCAGTACAGCTTGTGTCGGGTTTTCATAATTTAGAAGCTGCTGAAAGTATGCCCTCCATCTGTCTTCGATGTCCTGTTGACCGCTGAGCGGGTAGTTGTTGGTATCCCTTATGAAGGGTGTCTGACAACGTTCTTTATC
Organism: Protopterus annectens; assembly: GCF_019279795.1. Classification (NCBI taxonomy): domain Eukaryota; kingdom Metazoa; phylum Chordata; order Ceratodontiformes; family Protopteridae; genus Protopterus; species Protopterus annectens. The sequence goes on from NC_056746.1 coordinate 1,172,388,168, forward strand.
TTTCTGTCTTTGCCTTGTAACCTGAGCATGTGCTAGGTCACACCGACTGGAGGCAGGTGAATACAGCAGCAGCCTGAAGGGCCACAACACGTGCTGAGTCACACCATGTTCAATGTTACACTAGGAAGTTGCTCACATACCTTCTCATCATCGGTTTAACAATAACTCATGGGCTGGGTGTGGGCAAACCAAACATTACACATACGAACAAAGTGTTATTGCTGTTATGCAATTGCATTAATTTTGTATAATATTGTGTACTTGATCATTTTTATTTATTTTTTTGCTGTTAAATTGTATTTTCTTCCCCTTTACAGTACAACAAAAGAAGAAATTGGTTTACTACGTGTACTTAATTTTATACAGTTTTAATGTATTTCTTGTTTCTGTAAGTTTCATTATTTTTATAGGCTGCACTGGTAAAATGGAATGTAATTTTTGGAGGCAATTAAATTCTGTTATTATTTTCTTTATTTTACTTTTTAAATAATGCAGTTGTGGGATTTATTATGTTGAGGTGTGCTGCTTTGACTGAAGCATATTCTGTTGTAATAGTTATTGGAAGATTGATATTATTTGACTTTTTGAAAAGTTTATTTGCAGTTTTTCTATTTATTTTTCAAGTGTTTTACTGCTTTCCATATACTCTGGGAATCAGAATCTGCCTGCTTTTGTTTCCTTTCCCCTTAATGCACAGAAAGCAGTAACATTTGGCTCTGACATTTTTGCAATTTTTATTATTTTAATACGATATGCATCTCTTTGCAGGGGGAGGGACTGGCTTGAACTTCAAAGCAGAAGCAGTCATTACTTTATTTAGTTTAGTAGTGTCCTTCTCTTGTTTCATTTGGTTTTCATTTTTGACTTCCAGACTTGTCCCTGTTAGTAATGCACAATGTGCAAAAGGTAAACTGGTTGTATTGTCCGGTCAGTAAAGGTAAACTGGTTGTATATTGTCCGGTCAGTATACACGTGCTTGAATAATGAGGACCAACGGTGTAATTATTTTTATTTTCTTACTGTATTGCTTGCTTTGTGTACTGCACATTAAATATTAGAACATCTAGGTTGACAGTCATGACATCTGAAAAAGTATGAAACCTACAAACCTGGGATGCTTACAAACAGGACTTACAGGTTACTTTTCATACCACAGTTTCTTCCTTACCCTTGGATTGGTTTGTAACCTCATGGACTAATTAGTGTGTTTCATGTTTTACAGACCTGAAATATTTTTCCTATTATGGCACGTATCTACACATTATACATTGTTGTAGAAAGTCTTTAATAAAGTCAAACAAGACATAAGGATGCATTTTATAAAGAACACACTATCTCAGCCTCCAGAACAGCATCACACAATCATCTAGGTAACCTTAGGAATATCAATGTGCTTAACAAGCATAACATTCACTGTTTTAAAAACATCAACCACCAGTCCACAAAGATTAACCGTTAACTGCCATTTTGCTAATACTCTCACAACTCTGTACACGTCTGGAGTTATTTTGATGAAAGGGCAGGGAGGTTTCCATGATATTCTGACTAAATTCTCTCCGGTCAGTATAAATACAACTGTGGGACTGAGAAAAAAAGTGCCATTGGCCTACTGATACTTACCAGGTTAAAAAGAAAAATAATAAATGTTCACAGTGTACATCTTTTATTACAATGCTCTGCAGCCAACAACCAGTGTGTTACTTTACACTAATACCATACCTTGTGGCTGCACATGGCTTAACTGCATATCCTGCTATCATGGCTAGGTCTACAAGAACTTTGAAAATTCATTGACCAGATATAATTGGAAAGATTAAATAAGCAATGAACAGAAAACTTAAAAGCAAAATATTACCTTATAGTCAGATTCTGCACCCTACACATGACTCCACTCACTCCTGAATTTAAATAAACCGTACCCTGGACCAACATTGCTCAGAGATACCAACTATTTACATTTCCATAAATATAAATTGTACTTTGCAAGAATAACTGGTATGAAATGTTCTCAACACCTTACATTTCAAAAAATGTGAATCGTACCTTGCAAGAATATGTGGCACGAGAGAGCTTTCAACCACCTCCCCACTCCAGTACTCTACACTCATGGTGACCCACCACCCCTATTAATGCAATATTCTTTGAACCATGGCCAGACAATAATTGTCCTAATAACAAATGGCCATGGGCTGTGTCGGGGTGTTTTCAAAGTGATATAATATGTCCCTAGGTTGAGTGTAGCACTCAGTTCCACTATACCACATAAAAACCCTATGATAACTCACAGTTCGTTTACAGATAGTTGCTACTGTACATTGTTTTTGTTTTCACAAAGATTACTTATTGTGGTTTACATTTCCTTTACTCCTAATTTTAATTTAAATAGCAGCATTGATGCTGCCTTGTGTATTTATAATGTCCATCTGTGCTTCTTACAGAAGTGGTTATTGACAGTTTTCTAGGACTGTTAATTGCTGCTTCCCAGTTTTAGTTCTATGATTTGCAGATTTTTGTAGGTAGAGGTAATCTATGTGCTCGATATGTTGTATGGCAATATAATTCGTTATTATACTATGTGAAGACATCAAGTGGTTGTTATTACTATGACAGGTTTTAGTGTATATGTTTTCACTGCTGTATGCTAAGTACTAAAGCAAACAGCTGTAGCTGAAAAACAGATGCCCAAACAAAGTAGTTAAAGGGCAGTACATGTGCCACTTAATTAACACTGGTATCAGTTTAATGGTTATGGCAAACTGAAAATAATAGGAAATCATTTGATTTCTAACTAACTGGAAATATTTTAGTTATTGCATGTAACTGGATCCTTTATCTCCAGGTAATCGTATAATATAGACACAAATAAGGGACCTATTTAGACGGGAATGTTTGATTGATCTTGATTGTCCATGATCATTGCATAAGAATGTTTATTAAAGGAACACATGCATATCTCACACATGACCATTCATTTTAATCAGTGTTCCATTCAATAATTCAGTTAACTGCGGAAAACCATATATTTCCCTTCCTTAACAAGCATCCAGAAATAGTCCAAAACATTATAAGCAGCTTAATTAGTAAAAAATAAACTGCAGTCCTGTTACTTCTATAAGTTATGACATCTAAGTGATCACATTAATGCATTACAATGTAACTGTGTTGTAAATGCATGCATATGCATTGTTCTAACTTAAAGGTCAAGCAGTTACAGTTATTGGACAGAAGTCAAGATATACCTGTAAATGAAAAGGTCATGCTTGATTTGGTACCATAATTGCTCAAAGATTCTTAAACTCACATCTCAATTTCTTACCTCCTTTCTATTGCAGACTAGGTGCTGTCTTGATCGGATCCTTAACTCAAGACAGACTGGAATGAGTATAATTTGTTATAATATATGTTTTGTGGGATGCTGCACTACATATAACTATATATAGAAAGAGCCACAAAAAAGATTAGGGCATTCAAATGCCTTTAATAAATGCATTTATCCTGTGAATAGTTGGTAAAGTTAACTTCTGGCTGTATGGTATTATATTGCACTGTTAACATTTCTAAAGAGAGCGTATACAGATATTTTGGCTTAAAATGCACCAGCTCAATGCATATGCCCATAAGATCAAGATAGTCTTTGTATTTTACAGGTATTTATCTTCCTGTCATTTTGGCCCATCCTACCATTTGCCTTTACAACCCTGTGGTAGCCTTGTAAGCTGTGCAATGGCTGCTTTCAGGAAGTGCATGCATGCATAGCCTTCCAACCAAGGGGTACACCACTAGCTGCAAGGAGCTTGCCAGGTTCTTAATTGCTATTGCGGTGAGCTTAGGTTGCCTCCCTCCCTCCCTCCAAGATTGTCAAGCTGGCACTGGACACTCATTCCCATCCTTCTACACCCATTTCCTTCACTCCCAATGCCACTAGTCAAACACAGGTCATCCGGGACACACTCAGGGCCTCTGGCATTTAGTGTATCATCCCTGACTGAATGGACTTTAGCAAGTTTGTCTGCAATTAGGTGTTCGGTATCTTAACCCAACTTACCCTTAACTATCATAGATAACTTTGGCCCAGTGATGTCCCTGATTCTACCAGTATTCATACATTTCCAGGGTACAGCAAGTGTTCAATAGGGTTGCCAAGGATTACAATTCTCCATCTTAAAATCTTAAAAGAGGCATACAACAGGTTTGTCAAAACTCAAGTCATTCTATCTCACAAATAATATGCAACAGACCTACCAAACCATCATTTTCATGAGGGTGGACTGCATTCTCACCTAATGACTGGCACAGATAGGGGAGTACTCCCTCATGGTGGAAAGAGTGGAGAAAACTATGGCAACATATAGCACACCAAAATCCACCATTTTGTGCCAGTAGGTCAGCCTGTAGTATGGCATACTGTTTGATATGTAGAGAGCATGTGGTCAAGTGTGTATTGCTTTATTACTTCAATAATTTGTGTTTTCATCAGCCCTTACTTTTGCCTTCTTTCTACAATGTTTTTTTCACTACCACTGATACATCCTCCATAGAGGAATGTATCACGATCATAGAAGCCAAAGAAAATACAAATAGTTTCCTCCTATCATGGTGTCCGTTTCATATCTTCTATTACTAATATGGGTTTTGTTATCCTTTCCTTGTCAAAGACTCACAGCATGAGGTTGCTAGAAAAGTCGACCTTTAGTGCAAGATTACTTCAAAACTCAATTTTCAATAAAACATAAAACATAAATGAATTAAAATAAATATGGAATAACAAAATTAAAACTAAAAAATGAACAAGCGTAGGAATGCATCTAGTTCCAACCTCACCAACAGAGTGTTGAGGAAAAAATTTAAAAAAATAAAGAAGCTAGAGGTCTTAAAACTTTGTTGATGAGCTCAGTCACAATAATTTCCAAAAATCATGAAACCCAGGTAGTGTTCCAAAGCAACAAGCCTTTATTCCTCACAGACAAGCGATCCTGAGTAACAAAAAATCAGAAATATTTTAACAATGTTGAACATTTCAGCTTTTATATACTTAAAAGTAGGTCTGGAAAATGTACATATTACACTTAAAACTAGTTGCATAAAACATAGAAATAAATCAAAAAAGATTATAGAAGGTACAGAGAGATATAAGTTTACATAATACACATTAATGGTCAAGTCAAATTAAGGATATCAAAAATTAAAATGTTAGAATTTAACCTACACCATCAAAAGCTATGTAGTAAGTTCTGAGCAGCTTGTGAAAGCTAGCCAAAGTAAAGCAGTCTTGAAACCATCAAGGCAGCAAGTTCCACAGATAAGGGACCTGAAAGACAAAGGAACAAATACCATATTTTCTAAACATACCTGCTGAAGAAACAGCAGCCCTGAGAAGATGGATGTAAATCTTATAAGGGGCAATATGGCTGCACTAAATCTCACAGGTAAGAGGGACCCAAGTCATGAATGGACAAAGAAGCAAATACCAGGACCCTGAAACCAGTTCAGACATGAATTGGAAGCCAGTGCAGGCTGCTCAGGACAGATGTAGTATGTCGCTAATATGAACTGCCTGTCAGTACTGGCTTCTGAGTTTCAGAGCAGCTGCAAAATGGTTAAGCTAGCTAGGTGTCATGAAGTCCCAGGTAAATATTGTATATAGTCTTATTTCAGTTGTTAGATAAGGTATTAATAACATATATGTTAAAATATTAATATATATATTTATTGTTTGAAAAATCAATACAAAATTTTGAGTAAAAAAAAAGAAGTCCCAGGTAGAGGATGCAGTAGTAGTCCAGGCAAGATGTGACCAAGACATGGACAATTTCTGAGAGATTATCTTGGAGGTAGTCTCAGTGTAAGGGGAATACGTGGTTTGATTGCCTAGATTAGCTCAACAGGAATGATTATTATTGATATTAGCATACAAATTATTAAAATAGACTATCAAAACTTTATGTAAGATCTGTGTCATAGATCACTTTGTATTCTTATTAAAAATTAAAAAAAAGGATTCAAACTGGTATTTTTTTTTTGTTTAAACCACAGTTTATTAAGTTAAAAGCAGGGATGAATGCTTTCGCCTTGGCAGAGATTTATCAGATCAGAGGCATCAGAAGCAAAAAAGCTATAGTTTTTATTTTTATTCTCACTTATTGTGTAATTTTTTTTCACCCTCCCTGATCCCTTTGAGAATTTCTCAGGCTAGAGATCCATGTTCTCATGAATCCTAGCTCATAACCTAGCAATTCTCTCCTGTTCTCTCTTAATATGTATTCATTGGTGTCAGCAGGCCACTCCAATTTCCTTGTTACGACGCTGTTTGAGTATTTGTATTAACTGAAACCAGACAATGGAAATCATTCAGTGAAAACAAATGAATTAAACAGATATGCAGATTTCAATTCAAAGTTTAGTTTCATTTTACTCTTTATAAAAAAAAAAAAAAAAAAAAAAAAATAGATATAGCAAAATATGTCACGTTAAATACAGTGTTGTTATAGTTACAAAAGAAGTCCTGTAGTGAGTTAGTCAGACATGTCAACTACCTGCAGTTTCACCTTTTCTTCAGACTCCCATGCAACAGAACAGTTTCATGGTTCATTTTTTCCTTCCAAACAGCTGTTTTTAACTTGTGCATAACATTGTACAAGCATTTGTTACAGGGATGGATGTTGCATGTCTTTCAGCTTATCCCGGTTAGGGGTTGCCACAGCGGAGCTCAACGGACAAAACCTGAGTCCTACCCTGAGCTTGGTTTTCCTGACTTCACAAAGGAAAATTTGTCCCAAATAATTGAAGGGTCTACCATGATAATCAATTGAAAATGCATGTTTTTAAAACATGTGTTTTAGTAAATGCAAGACATTTTGGTACAAGTACAAAAAAATGGATACCAGTAAAAACAAATGAGGTGACTTGCTTACTCCCTGTAACAGATGCAAAACCCAAAACTGCAAATATTCAAAAAAATAAATAAATAACACTATGATTCCAAGAAAACTTGCTTGTATTCCATTAAAGGTACCTCAGCAGGGGTATGTGCCCCACACCCCTGTACTACCACTATGACTGCTGTACCTCAGAGTACGGTAGAGAGAATACTCCGGGGTAGCACAACCTTAGATTTTACAAACATTTCTTTCATTCCAAGGGCTGCAGTTACAGACCACAGAATTTCCAAAAGCAGCCAACTATTTTTTCTACTGTTGAACAATGCAATGGGAAAATTGTAGAAAGACATGTAAAGCACACCTGAGAAAGGAAACAGGCAAGGGTTACTTCCAAGGAAAAACTGCTATACTGATATAAAATATACTACATGAATCCCTGACTCCAGAAAGTAAATACATTTCACGTGTGACTTGTGGACATTGCCAATGAGCCACAAAAAAAAAAAAAAAAAAAAAGTTTGGGGCACTGGTTTGCTCTGAGCCCAATATGTCATGCAAGACTACAATGGGAATAGATGAGCCCGAGTCAGCATGGTATCTCTTTTTAATCAAAATAGATTGTCTGCCAAAGCCATTTCTCAGTTTATACTGTTTACAGCATTCTCTGGCAAGATCAGACTATTATAAATGAAAAATACTACATTCCAGTCTTAAGAAGACAGGAAAGTAATAATGTATAACACTAGCATAGAGTGTGTCTCTTTCAAGCCACTGTTCTTTTTTTTTCACCTGTCTAGTTTGTTTACAGCTACATTAAGAACTAGGGTGTAGGCTGTTTCTTCATGGTACTACTTGCTGAGGGCCTCTTCAAGTTTTTCTCAAGTGTCCTGCTGATTGACCTAACTACATTGTTAAGTCCTATTGGATTGAGCATTTTTATGGATAACAGGAGAAGTTCCCAAAATAAAGATCAGATTTCCATATATAGTGGTTATAATGTTCCCCATTCTCACAGACACTGCAATATAAGAGTTATTTATTTAAGTAACAGAAGGTAAGATGAAGACAACTCCCCACACGGGAAGTATATGAGGATCTCCCCTATAAACGTACATAGTTTTTCAGTTTTTTTGTTAGGTATAACTTATTTTCAGAAAGCTGAGATGTGATATCACTTACTGCCTAATTGATAAGGTGGTCAGATGAGTTCTACCTAATGAACTGTTGCTTAATGAGTTTGCCATCACTATTATGGATCAGATTCAAGAACTAGAATTAGCGAGTCTACAGAGCTGTAGCTATAGGTCAGTGGGCAGAGTGGCACCCTGTCATTTCCTTATTCACAGGTTGATGAACAAAAAAAAAAAAATGTGTCTGCTAATCCTGTCCAGGATTGAGGGACAAAAAGTGCCTTAACATCTTAGCTCCTTGCTAGTTACTAACAAACGCCCTGAGAAAGTTGTTGTTTTTCTTTTGGCTTTTCCCGGTTAGGGGTTGCCACAGCGGAACTCCAGTCTGCTAATGATTGGCAGTCGATTTTTATGGTGCCGAAGTGCCAGCCTGAAGCCCAGCCTTCAACGAGGGCACGCCCATTCACGCACATCTTTTGAACGCCACTCGACCGTGGGGAGGACATGCAAACTTGACACAGAAGGCGCTCCAGCCAAAATCGAATGGGAGAACCTCTTGCTGTGAGGCAACAACGCTACCGATGCACCGCCCTGAGAAAGTAAACAAGCTAATCCCAGACTGCCAGTATTGCATTTGCAACTGACTGCAACTCTCCTGCCATGCTAAACATGCTCCTTAACAGCTAGCACCTGTGACAGCACCTGTGACAACCACCTCCTTCCTCTTGCACTAGCTATGGTAGTGCTGGTCTGAGTCTAGTTTTGCAAACAGAAACTGAGCAGACTGAATTACAAATATGCGAAAATTTGAAAAAAAAAAGATTTTTACTTTTTCTTCATCTATTTGGTATGTCTAATTTATGGGACTGGGGATATCCATCTATGTTTTTACTAGACAAGACAATACAGTGCCTGACAGACATTTGCTGGACAATTGCATGGCCTGTCTACCTTGGTCTGAGGAGTCTTCTCAGTTTAAAGATAACCTGGTCTTGTAGAATGCCCCTCCCCATCCTTACGTACATGATCACTTATGGATATTATCAGTAATGCCCAGAATCTCTGAAACTAAATACCGTAGTAAGTACATTTGGAATATCACTTGCCAGAAGTAGATGAACTCTAATAAGCAATGAGTTTGTATCTGGAGACATTTCTAGTAACACACTGAAGAGAAGTTGTGGTAAGCAAATAAGTCATAAGGTTAATTAGAATTACATTTCAAACTGTCTCAAGGTACAACAAAGGCTCTTTAATGGATTATAATGTTCAGGGTTATTCAGAAATGAGCTTATATCACTGTGAAACAAAGAAGGGAAATGTATTCAGTTAAAAGGGATCCATTTTGTTGTGCACGTATTTTGCCACCCAGAGGCAATGGGGTTATAATTAAAGAATAACTCTGATGGCTGACCATGTGATTGTCTCAGGTGAGAAGGCGGAAGAATTCTGACAAGTTACAGGAAGAAAGAGATAAGTAAACCTAAATGTTATGTTTATCTAATACATGGCGCAAGTGTACACTTTTTCTTGTATTATTTATTTTTTTCTGTGAATAACATCTTTATTTTTGCACTGTTCTAGTTGTAAATTATGCCTTATCTTCCTCAGTATATTCTGTATGAAGGACACATGCTGTCCCAAAAGCTTCAAAGGGTTTTTTTCTACACTTGATGCCTGCTGCATGCTAGAGAACTATGGGGACAGGCACATGGCAGTGGTAATACCGTGTACGTATAAACACGTGGTGTATATACTACATGCCTGCTTGGGATTTGTATTTATGTAAAGGAATTATTTATGGCAGTGTGAAGCCTACAGCTGAACTGACTCTATCAATGAAGAGTAAGATGGACTGTAAAACATTTCATGTTTTCCTTACTGATTCAATTTCCTACCTGTCAGGGAGCCCTTTGAGTTTGCATACACTTATGTCTGAGCTGCATGCAGGAAGGAACTCCGTGGCAGCTTTTGCACTGACAGTTTCTTTGAATCTGTTTTATCTGCTTGAAATGCTGTTCAATATTTCATGCTGCCAAAGGTGTGAAACTACGGAGTTAGAGTTTCATGAACCACTGAAGCTTGGCATCAGTTACCAATGGAGAGCGAGTACAGTGAGAGGTACAGATAACTACCATAATTGTGCATGTCATCATCTCACTTATCTGACCTCCTGGAGACACTACTATACATACAAATGACTGCTGTTTTTGACTGTTCTGCCAAAGGAATGTCTTTCCGTATGATACTTTATAAGTAATCATTTTTACCTCAGCTGTTTTAGGCCAACAGGTGTGGAGAGTGTACCTCCGAGGCTTCACTACTATGTGTAAACAAATCATAAGTCCCAAACACTGCATAAAATGTCACAAACTGAAGACAGTGGTGTAAAGGATGAGTGCAGTGCAGATGCATAATTCATAAAAGGTTTTGCTATTGTTCTACAATATAACTATATTATCGCCCGCTCTCTCTCTCTCTCTCTATATATATATATATATATTACAGTATCTATACACACACACACACACACACACACACACGCACACACACACACACACACACACACACACACACACACACACACACACACACTCACACATACACAAACATAAGTGTGTGTGTGCATATATATATATATATCTGTGTGTGTTTGCATTCTCTCTGCATTGTGCAATATCCCCTCATTGACTGATGTGGTACTTGTGATTTTGACTACAGTGTTCTCCTTATTGATGGAAGCAGGTGCCATGTCCTAAACAGCAATCCCCTATATATATATATATATATATATATATATATATATATATATATATATATATATATAGGCATCAGAATGTCTAGCATATACCATCATGCTTGCCACTGTATCATTCCATCCCACAGTGGGCCACAGTTATGGCCAGGGAGTTTCAAAGACAGTTTAGGGACACTGTTCTTGACTGCTGAGTATAGGATATATATAGATATAGATATATATACAGATATATAGATATATCCATATGGGTCTACTTCTCTTGTTTGAAATTGCACTTGTTCAACCAAGAGAAGATCGAGACTCAGTTTAGTGAAAGTGCACTTAACCAGAAGTGCATTTTCGTGAAACTCACTTTCCCAAGCCACAGTACAGTGGGGACAAGGAAATATACCTTTTTCCCACTGTAGTGCAATCTCGAATTTAGTATATATAAGTAGCATGGCTGTGGGGTGCAGAGGGCATTGCCCCCTGCTAACATGTGTGTTTGCTTGCCGGACCGGACCCTCACTACTTATATATACTAAGTGCAAGAATGCAGTCCGAGATCGGTAAAATGAGCTTCTCAAAAGTGCACTTTCAGTTAAGTGCACTTTCACTAAACGGGGTCTCGATCTTCTCTTGTTCGAACAAGTGCAATTTTCAACAAGAGAAGTAGCCCCATATATATATATATATATATATATATATATATATATATATATATATATAGACTTAAATTTGGGCAACTTTTGTTGCCTTTCCTTTTTTGGGTGGATTGTGTCATCATTTGTGTGGGAGGAGTAGAATGTGTTCATAGGTTCACAGGTTCATAGGTAGGTACTAGGCTATCTGCCTGAAGGCATTTATAAGCCTAGCCAGAATGTGTTGGCTTTTGCCGCCCCCTTAGATTAGTTCCATGTGCCTCTGTCCAGCAGAGCCACTGAAGTGATCCCCAGGGTAAACTTTCTGTTTCCCATACACTCGTCAAGGTTTCTCTTGAAGAATGTTAGTGAGGAGCTCTGCCTAATGTAGATTGGAATCTTGTTCCAAAGCATGGAAAGTCTCTGGTACAGGAATCTATCCCTCCAGCATGTCCTATTTATTGTTGTGGTGAAGTTTAGATCCCTAGAGCTTGTGCCTCGAGGGGATAAGGTTTTCTTTAGGTGGAGCATGTCCATCAATTCTGGGTTGGACATGGCCTTGTATGTCAGGCAGAGATCACCTCTGAGTAGGCGGTATACAACCGAGTACAGCTGGAGTTTCTTCAGTTGAGCTGCATAGGGCATCTGTCTGAGGCCAGAGATCCTTTTGTGAGGTACTTCTGTGGTCTTTCCAGCTGTTGCAGATGTCTTGTAAGGTACATCCCAAATGGGGCATTGTACTCTATGATGGGTCTGATGAGTGATGAGTAGAGGGCACAATGACCTCTTTTGATCTGGATGCGAACCCTTTTGTGATTAGGTGGGCCACATAGAAGGATTTTCTAACAACTTTGGCAATGTGATTATCAAAGGAAAGCTTGGTTGTCACTCATCTGTTTTGTACGTGACGTTGCATGGTATACAGTGTTACTCAATGTACTGAATGCACAGCGATCTACGCATACAGGACATGCTATTGCTTAGCAATGTTTTGCTGTGCATATCATCTCTGTGTAGTACACATCATCCTGCTAGTCCTGCATTAAGTAGTGTTAGTCCTCAGTTGTGCTGTCATAAAGTTTCTGCTCACCTGTACAGTCTGCAAGTCATATATTTCTGAATTACAGATAATAGTATGACACATCATTTGCATACCTAGTGGGTACCGGGACTCCCACAGGTATGCACTAGTGTATGTGACTGCTCTGTGGTGTTTATGCCCATGTATGAATTACGCAAGCTTTAACTCATACAGATGGGGCCTTGGTTTAACATTTGATTTGAGGGCTGGCACCCAAGTGCAGCACCCTCTTATGCTGCTTTGTAATTTTATTTTATTTTATTTTAATTTGTTAATTGGGGTAGAGCACTCATCACAACTGACCAATTTCTGTTTCAGCCTAGGCAAGTAGAAAACACAGCAAAATACAGTAGATTCAATGTTTATAAGTATAAATAGAAGAAATATACTGGCAAATACAGCAGGACTAAACATAACATTGAATAACTGCAAGAAAAGTCATACCTATATATAGCTATTTACAAATATTTACTCTTATCAGGGGATTTCCATGGCTAAGTGTTAGGTGAAGGATGGGAAGAAGAAGAGGCAGACAGAAATCAGTTTGGTCAGGTGATGTGGTCACAAAGGTGGCATTAACATAAGGCTTCTTGTTTAAGGTAAGCTTTAAGCTGAGGACAGAAATAAGAGTAGGGGTTAATTCTTTAACGTTGAATGGGAGAGTGGTCCACAGTTTGGGAGCTAGAGTAGAGTAGAGAAACTGTGGTCTGTGCAGTGGATCTTGGCGATGGGAGCTTGTAGGTAGAGAAATGAGCTGCTATGGCTTCTGAGGTTATGTGTCGGGCACGTCTAGTTAATCTGGCTTCCAGGTGTGAAACAGCTTGATGTTTAGAAGTTTGAATAGCAGAGAGCCACTTAGCTTTTTCAAGTGTTTTACAGTGATGCTCCTGTTTTGCAGATAGGATGATAAACCTGCAGATTCTTCTTTCTGCTGTTTGTATATGTTTTGTGCTACTTTTTGAAGCTAATGCTATTAGTAGAAGGCTGTAGCTGTTGTTTGTGTATGCTTTGTGTTACTTTTTGAAGCAAACACTTTTTGAAGCTAACACTATTAATTGTTTGTGTATGTTTGCGCTACTTTTTGAAGCTAACACTATTAGTGGAAGGTTGTATCTGTTGTTTGTATATGTTTTGTGCTACTTTTTCTGTTGTTTGTGTATGTTTTGTGTTACTTTTTGAAGCTAACACTATTAGTGGAAGGCTGTATCTGTTGTTTGTGTATGTTTTGTGTTACATTTTGAAGCTAACGCAATTAGTAGAAGGCTGTATTCCAGTTGAGCCAGGAGGATGCCTTTGCCTCTTGCTGTTCAAATAGTTTTGGAGAGAAATGGGGAGATTTTATTGGCCCAGAATAAAAGTGTGTTAATCTTTTTCATAGTGTTGTCTAGGGTCTATATTAAATAATCGAAACCTCCCATCAGCGAACAGCATTACATCAAAAATGCCATTCATCGATTTCCGCTCTTGTGGGGAGCTGTGCCCCCCACACCCCCAGCTAATTATATATACCAACTCCGAGATCGCACTACAGTGATGAAAGGGCAAATTTCCCAATCCTCACTGTATCACAATCTCAGTACGGACAGTTCGGTGAATGGCATGTGCGATGTAATAGCACCGAAAATGCCGTTCGATGAACGATCCTTTTGATTGTGTAATATAGACCTGTTGTCTATATGGGGATACAGTTTAGAAATGCATTAAGCCAGATGCATAGTGTTTTGATGGTCAGTAATTTAAATAGGGGAGCTTTTCTAGAGAGTTTCCTGTTGGTTCCAAAGAGCATATTTTTTGTTTTGGTGGAGTAAACATTTTTGATACTGATCCACTGGATGAGGGAGATGAAGTCTGCTTGGAGCTCGCTTTCTAGAAGTATGAGTGACTGACTTGACTGAAAAAGGATCATGTCATCAAGATAAAGAAGTAGTGGCAGATGAGAGAGGTCAAGGAGGAGTTAATTTATATAGACAGAATAGAGGAGAAGCCAGATTGAGTCTTGGGGACACCTTTAATGAGTTTGGGGGATGGGAATAGGGAAGAGTATGTCCTGACAGAGATGTGTCGATTTGATAGAAAGGTGTGAAACCAAGGTATATTGTCTTGACTGATATGCCTATAAGGTGGTGCAGTAAGACTGAGTAATCAACAAGACTAAGTGTTTTGGTGATATCTATAAACATGGCACCTGTCAGACATTATACTGAGGCTCAACCAGAAACCATGCTGTTAGTGTGACAGAAGTGTGCATTTATTTATTTATTTATTTATTCACATTTGATTACCGGGAATGTCCAACTGGGTAGGAGCCCATTTTCAGTGGAGGTGTGGGGAGAAAAGCTCCAAAGTATTACAAAACATTAAGAATAATAATTTTACAGGCATTAAAAATAATGCAAAAATACAGTTTAAATAATTATACCAAATTATACGTCATATGAAAACATTGGTTAAGAATAGATCAAACTTATATAACAATGATTTAACAGTTAAAAAGTTTTAACCTGTTTATAGATAAATTAAAGACAAGTTAGTGTAATACAAGCAAGAATTGCAATCCAAAGTGAGAGAAAAGCAGGCTTATGGTATATTTAGAGAGAAAGCTGGGGAGAGAAATTAATAAAAGTAAGGAAATGAGTGTAAAATGGAGAATAAGGAGATGTAAGGTAAGAATAAGTATTTGTCCAGTTTTAGGGATATAGTTTATAGTTCATTTGCTGATACGCTGTATGAGATAGGAGTATATGAGCTTTCCTAGGATTTTTCCTACAGTCACAAGGATGGAGATGGGGCAGTAGTGAAAGATTTTGGAGGGGGTGGAGTGCTTAGGGAGGGGGTTACTAATGCATTTTTTTCATATGTTTCACATTGTGTTTTGAGTTGTATTGTCAGTATTGGAAATTAATCCATGAATTGGGGTGGGAATAGAATCCACAGAACCTACAGCCTTCTAATCTTCTAGCATCAAATCCAAGTGTGCTACCTGTTGTGCCGCTAAGTGTGCTACCTGTTGTGCCGTTAAGTGTGCTACCTGTTGTGTCGCTAAGTGTGCTGTTTTGCTGCTGTGTGCTACCTGCTGTGCCTCTAAGTGTGCTACCTGCTGTGCCGCTAAGTGTGCTACCTGCTGTGTCGCTAAATGTGCTACCTGTTGTGCCGCTAAGTGTGCTACCTGTTGTGCCACTAAGTGTGCTACCTGTTTTGCTACTGTGTGCTACCTGCTGTGCTGCTAAGTGTTCTACCTGCTGTGCCGTTGTTTGCTACCTGCTGTGTCGCTAAGTGTGCTATCTGCTGTGTCACTAAGTGTGCTACCTGCTGTGTCGCTAAGTGTGCTACCTGCTGTGCCAGTGACACTATAATGTTTATGAATGTCTTTAACAAGCTAGAAAATGTGGGAAAGTTAGTTATAAAGCTGAAGTTGGAGTCTGTTACAAAACAGCTAAACATCTAAGCCATGAGTCTGAACCACAGTATTATTTTTCATAGTTTTCTGTATTTCTCTATTTAAGTTAGAACAGTTATTATTTACATAATTGATATACTCTGTATTATTACACCTTTAAATATAAAACAAGAAATCATATTTGTCAGACATTCCCCTGCTTGATTTAGATGGCATGGACTCATTTGCATTTAAAATATGGACAATGATTAAAGTTTACATTTGTTCACTTTCCTCACCAGTCTTGTTACTTAAAAAGAACTGAATGTGTGTTTGTATATAAACTGGCTTAAATTAGTACATTATTGTATAGTCCTTTATGCTAGCAGATATAAGAAATTCAATTTTTTCATAAGAGAAAATCACGTGGCCACCAGTAATGAAGCAGGCTGAATCACGACAATTGATACAATTCGTTCTAATGTTAGTGCACTTTAGGGGTAAGGAGAAATTCCTCATTTGCCACAGCTGCTTTCAGTGATGCAGTGTTTTGGAGAAATGTTGAAGACACATAACTCATTTTTGTGTTCATTGGCTATTTATCATACTATAATTGTTTGTAGGTACAGGGTGAAGGGGAAAGAAGGTGGAAACATCTTTGAGGAAAATTATAAACTGTTATAGATGAGTGGTGCTCTGCTACCCTGGTGACAGACATGATAGTCTTATGAATCTATTAGGCGTAACCATGTTCTCTACTACTCGGTGAGCAAGCAGGAAAAGGTCAGCACAGCCCCCAAAAAGAAAATATCTTATTGGCCAAGAGGACACACAGTACCTAATTAAAGCTGGGCATCAGCGGTATCCTGACCTTTCTATGCCTTCGGTACCAGTGGGCTGACTAGCATAGTACTAGGAGTGTGAATTCTGGTAAATGGTGTTTGGTGGGGGGTGGGAGGCGCAGGTTACAGAGATGGGTACATGAGTGTGTGGGAATGGTTACCGGAGTAGTGACGAGTACTAACGCTAATGATCGACTTTCCTCCTTTTAACTATTCAAAGGCTCTGCATTTCACTGGTGAGTAGACAGGACCCCTGGAGCCCTATTTGTGTTTCATGTAGTTGTAGTAAAGACACACTAAACTCGTAATGGAATGTAAGACAATAAACAACATTATTCAGAAGATGTTTATCAGTTTAAGTCAAAGTTCAGAACAATGTTTCTTGGTCAGTAATTTCCTTTGTTATTACAGAATTTTTTTTGCAGTTATCGCACTATGTATATGTTATTTACTAACAGCAGCCCATAGGAGCAGTAGAAAGTATTGTATTATTTGATATTTATTTTTGTTAGTCAGTTAAATTGATGATCTGTAACAGTGCCAGCTAAGGCAGAATGTAACTTTTCTACTGAGGTTGTGCCACAACATAGCACTGGTGTACGTAAAGTCATTTATTTGCAGATGAGAGTTCGACCAGATTTTTGATAGATGTTAGCATATCCGTGCATCACTACAATAATTGTTGAAGTGTGGCATGACATCCTCAGAAACAGGTGCCATCCAAATAAAAATACAAGGATAACCACTGGGTTCTTGCAGTTTAGTCATTCTCCAAGTGTCTTGCAACTTCGATATAACCAGGATGATTAATGCACTCAGGTCAGTAAAAAAGTGGCTTCTTGCTTTAGTTATCTGCCCTTTACCCCACAAAGGTCAATGTTATAAATAATAAAACAGTAAAACCTTAGTTGTTCTAAATGGATATTCTCCTGCCTTTTGTTAAGTAACATTTCAGATCATAGAACCCCTCCCCCCGAAAGTTGGAGAAAGATAGACTGCAATTTTTCTCTGCTACAGTTGTGTAAGGTTGCTACCCATCCCATTGTCAGCGGGACACTCACGGGTTGAGCTGCCTCATCCTGTTGCCTGTTGTGGAAAGTAGTGGGACTTGAAAAGTCCCGCTTTTCAATCGCACTGAATTGCCGTGGAAAAGCCGCAATTACTTCCAGCTTTTCCATGGCAATTCAGTTACGTCACCAACCCAGACCTGCAGGCAAAGCTGCTGCCTATTAGGTGCAGGTGCTGTAATTTGTGCAGCAATTCATGAAAGGGGTGGGGATTGGGGGTAGGAAGAGCCCTGCAAAGATTGCGGCTGTAGGAGTGCTTTGTTTTAAGTGCTTCTACAGCCGCTAAAAAAAAAAAAAAAAAACGAGATTTTTTTTTTCTAATGAGCCAGCCAGTCAGCCTTCCATCCATTCTTCCAACCAGCCAGCCAGACAGCCATCCATTCATCCAGCCAGCCATCCACCCATTCATCCAGCCAGCCATCTATCCATTCATTCAACCAGCCAGCCATCCATTCATTCAACCAGCCAGCCATTCATTCATATTCATTCAACCAGCCATCCATTCATGCAGCCAACCAGTCAGCCATCCATCCATTCATCCAGCCAGCCAGCCATTCTTCCAACCAGCCAGCCAGCCATTCTTCCAACCAGCCAGCCAGCCAGCCATCCATTCATGCAGCCAGCCAGTCAGCCATGCATCCCTTCATGCAGCCAGCCAGCCATTCTTCCAGCCAGCCAGCCATCCATTCATTCAACCAGCCAGCCATCCATCCAGCTGCTACTCCCGTCAACCAGCTAGCCACTCCAGCAGCTGGCCAGCCAGTCAGCTAAGCCACTCCAGCAGCCAGCCAGCTAGCCACTCCAGCAGCCAGCCAACCAGCCACTCCAGCAGCCAGCTATCCAGCTAGCTATCCACTCCAGCAGCCATCCGTCATTCCCATAACAGCATCTCCTTCACCGCTCCTGTGGTGACGTCATGGTAGAGGGTGTGACCATTGTCATATTGGCCACACCCCCATGTCCCACTTTGGCCCACTGAAAAGGTGGCAACCCTACAGTTGTGCCACAAGGAAAACATTTTTTTTTTAATTTTTAATATTAACAATGCTTGCTACAAAACAGGATTAGCACAACAGTACCTTCTATCAAGAAGGCAACATAAGTAAGATAAAAAAATGGTCAGGAGATGCTAGTCTTTCACCTAGGGTATCCTAGAAGTTTTGTGCAAATGAGATACTCACAGATTTTTAATACATGCTATTACAGCTAGAGAGGATTCGTTGCAGTATAGATTCGTCACCATCAATGCCATGCTTCTGTATGCCCAGGTAAGTGCCAGTTTGGACAATGTACTTACTTGCTGAAAAAAACAGCCAAACCTGTCTAACCGACAGTTGTGTCACCACACTACTGAACAGGCATTTATTTCCTCAGTTGTATTTGTTTACCAGGGTGCAACACTGATCCACATGGAAAAAAAAGTTTCATCATCTCCATGGTAACCAATCCAGCCAATAAAAGGTAAATAGAAATAAAGTAAGTACTCTTCCCTTTAACATGGCTTAGACTTGCCATGGTGGTGCAACGGTAGCGTTGTCACCTCACAGCAAGAAGTTTTCCCATTCGATTCTCGGCTGGAGTGCCTTCTGTGTGGAGTCTGCATGTCCTCCCCATGGTCGAGTGGCCTTCAAAAGACATGCGTAAATGGGCATGCCTTTGTTAAAGGTTGGGAATCGAGCTGGCACCTTGGCACCGTAAAAATCTACTGCCAATCATTAGCGGACCGGAGTTCCACTGTGGTGACCCCTAACCGGGAAAAGCCGAAAGAAGAACTCTTCCCTTTAACATGGCTTAGGAAACATTTGTATTTAATGGGTATGTCATTGAAATATTTGTATACTTTCTGATAGGATTTTCAAAAAACTATGTACTGTTACCTGCCAAATGAGTAGGCATATTGTTTTAAAAAAATGTCAGCCCCTCCATGTCTATATGGTGAAAAAGTCAATTAGTTGAAAACAAAGCAGTCAACTCTTCTTTCAGCATGGGTCCTTTACTTGTGGAAGTTCAAGACCCCCTCCACCCCATGCAGGGGCCTTTCCCGTTGCATCTCTGAACTTGATATAACTCTCAATCAATGCATGTCTCAGAAAGGGATAATCCCAGATCACAGCAGTCTCAGTTGCTGATAGTGTGTTTTGGTCAAATGTAGCAATATATGCACTTGACCATGTGCAAGTGACAGTATACCAATTTTTCTACACAAGTCATATTTTAGCACGCAGTTTTCTAAGTGGCATATCCAGAGAACTATGCACCCAAGTGCTATCACACATAACATTTTTTGCCTAACATTTTTTGAAATTGTAAAAATGTCCAAAATGCCCAGATATCACCAATAAGTGACAAAAGTACTCCATAACCGAGAAGACTATTTCATATAAAAACACAAACGTTAAGCGCTTTCACCCAGCTGAAAGTGGGCTTCATCAGAACGTAATGATGACAAAATGCTGGTGCTGGTGCTTAAATTCAAAACTTGGCACCAAACATTATTTCTTTCAAAAGACATACACTTAATAAAAAATGTTCAACCGATAAAATATGTTGTATCTGTCATACTTGTACAACTAACTGCTCCAATATATTTCTGTAAACCATAAAAGTAACATTAATAAACTCTTGTTATGTGCATTAATTAAAAATACATAACTAAATTCATCTTATAATTCCTTATAGAAAAATTCATCATAACATTCAATATAAAATATATGGGTATAAATAAAATGAAATGACATATAACTTCTAATGAAAAACTGATACATGTATATTACTAAATTGCTAAAAAATACTACAACCTACTTAGTATAAATAAAAATACATATAAATTAGGTAATATACCTATGAAATAAATATAAAATATGAAATATAATAAATACATTGAATATGGTCTTGCATAAATGACACAAATAACACCTGTAATCGCTGAATAATAGAATGTGTACTGTATTGCCCTTAAATTAGATTGTGCATCTACAGACATGGCTGTAAACTGTAATCTTTGTCCTTCATCTAGTATATTGTTGCACATCTTATTTTATAGCCAAAATGAGTTTACTAGAAATATGGTCATTAAGACCGGGTGGTGTAGAAACATTTTTACAGTGTTGCATTAGTTTGTGGTTCATTTTTTGAAATTGCACACTAATTAAAAAGAGGGACATAGCTTCTAAGTAATTAACTATTGGCCTGAACATCAAACCCTTCAAATGCTGTTTTCTAATTCTTTGTTAAACATATACCGTATTTCTCTGTAAATAAGGCCTAACCAGAGGATAAGGCCTAGCATGATTTTCCAGGGTGG
Source organism: Protopterus annectens (assembly GCF_019279795.1). Lineage (NCBI taxonomy): Eukaryota > Metazoa > Chordata > Ceratodontiformes > Protopteridae > Protopterus > Protopterus annectens. The sequence goes on from NC_056746.1 coordinate 1,172,409,224, forward strand.
TCATGATATAAGCCCTACCCCAAAAATAAGCCCCAGTTAATTTAATCAACAACACATGACAGACATGTTGAATTATAAAATAATAATATTATTGGTACCGTTGAGTGAGGTTATCATACTCTGCTCACCATTTTCGGACCATTCGGACACCCAACTTCTTCTCTTTGCAGAAAGTCATAAGATTCTTTCCCCGGGAGTCCTCCACAATTCTTACTTTAACCCCAATCTTCACACTTGATGGTTGAGATCCTTGACCCATAAACACTGGCAAGTGTACTTTGATTGGTCAAAGTACAGACAACGCACGTAAAATGTGCGCACTTGATAATGAATGGGTGTGGTTGTGTCTTCTTAACTGTCGCCATTTTATGTTGCCACTCCTGTCTCATAAGTCTTCAATTAACCCCCCCAGACAAGATGGGTGCAAAAAGAAAGAGCTATTCCAAGAGTACAAGAAAGGAATTGTGGAGGACTCCCAGGGAAAGAATCTGATGGCTTTTGCAAAGAGAAGAAGTTGGATCTCTGAATGGTCCGAAAATGGCGAGCAGCGTATGATAACCTCAGTCAACAGGCAGACGAGGGAAATCCTAAGAAGTGCAAGTGTGGATCAGGTCAACAACTATTATTTCCTGAGCTGGAAGACATCATCTGTGAATGGATTGCTAATAGGAGAGCAAAGGCTTTGGTTGTGCACAGGGCTGATATTCAAGCATTTGCCCTTGCAATGGCACCACAGTTAGAAATATCCCCAGAAAAATTCAAAGCATCACAACATTTGCTGGATGGCTTCCTTCAGCGATATGAACTGTCTCTAAGAAGATCGACAACACTGTTCAAGCTGGAAGATACTGAAGTTATTAAACGTGTACTTGCATTCAAGTCCTTTGTTGATGGCATCGACTTTTCTAAATACCAACTCTCCAACATGATTGCTATGGATGAAACTGCAGTGTTTATGGGCTAAGGATCTCAAACAACAATTGATCAGAGGGGTGCCTCGTCAATCTACATTCCCTCCACTGGTTACAAAAGTGCATGTGTTACCTGTATTTTGGCAAGTCATATAGATGGAAGGAAAACCCCACCTCTAATCATTAGCAAGGGCAAGAAAGATAAGCTTGAATGTGTTTCAGGCATTTACATTCTTGAAACCAAAAAAGCCTGGTACACACAAACAGTTATAAGGAAGTGGGTCAATGTAATGCTGACACTTGTTTTACGAGGTGGAGAAAGAGGTATGCTAGTCTGGGATTCAGCCAGCACTCACCGCGCTAAAGACATGAAGAACTACCTTGCACAGAGAAGAACAGATCAAATAATGATTACCGCAGGAATGACTGCCTATCTCCAGACTCTTGATATTGCAATAAACAAGCCATTCAAGGATCATTTGCGCATAGAACTCAATTATTACATTGAAAATAGAATGGAGAGAAATCAGCGTGGAAACTTTGTGAAGCCTAGCCTGCAAGAGGTCCTGACTTGGGTGAAGGATTCATGGGATAAAATCACTGACAGCTGTGTTGCCAATGCACTACAAGCAGGCTACATGGACAAGCAATGCTCATTTAAGGAGAGCTCTATTGCTAGGCATGACAGATTGGGGCCAATGGTTCTACAGGAAATGGAGTTGCAAGAAATTCAGGCCGGAATTCGGGGGTTGGGGACTTATGATAATGTTCCAGAAGAAGATGACATGACTGTATTTGAATAACTTTTCCATTACCGGGGCAACAGAATGGATTGCTTCTGCTTTCAGCTGCCGGCAAGCTCTTGTCAGTTTTTTGACTTTATTGTATTAAGGTAATGTTTCATTATCAAGCAGTAATTACAAAGTAAGGCCACTAGTTGCCAGACTTCATTTTTATGACTTTCCATCATTCTTCTCTTATGGTTTGGGTAAGGAATAAAGAAAGCATCTCCAATCAAAAAGTGGCAGTTACTCACCTGTTTTATTCCCCTCCTCCAATACACATGTATTGAGGTTTTTCTGCACTTTCTGCTAAGCATGAAATATTGCACTGTGAAAGCCAAGGTGTAGATATTCTGAAGTTGAAATGTTTGTTACACTGTTTATGTAGAAGTCTCACACAACTGTTAACGAGTTACCTAGAACTGTTGCCCAATAACGGAAAAGTACCAAATAAATGTCAATTTGTGTACATGAATAAATGCTGATTTGTGTACATGAATAAATGTCAATTTTTGTACATGAATAAATGTAAATTTTTTGTACATGAATAAATGAATAAACATGAATTGTTGTACAGGGGGGAGGGGTAAATAAGGCATCCCCTGATAATAAGCCCTAATGCATATTTTGGTAGGAGAAAAAGTATAAGACCCGGTTCTTATTTTAGCAGAATTCAAGAATCAGAATGGACTTTAGGAAGTTAGAGCACCTGAATGTTTTACCTAAGGCAGGGATAGTGGTAAAATACGTATCACTAGAAAGCTTCAGGAATTGTTTGGATACAGGAAAATGGGAACGGGCAGGGCAAGGGGTTAGAGCTATGTAGGGGGTAGCTGCAACAGTTGGGGGGTTGCTAGACTTTATTACTAGCTTTATGTGTCCATGAATTATTTCAGATTTATCTGTGATCCCTCTGCAACTCATTAGCTGTTTTCACCATCAGCTTGATCAGTGATACTTGTACCAGTCTTGAAGAGTCAGAACAGAATGATATCAGAAATAAACAAAAGAGTCACAGGTCATGACAGATTCCAACAGAACTGGTGCAATCCATCCAGAAATCCAGCTAGAAGAACAGGAAAATAAATATGAACACATACTGCTCAACTTCTTTGCTCACAAATTCTGGACAAAGCCAAAAATACGAGGGAGGGGGGCAAAGTCCCCAAATCCAAGACAATTTTAAATATTATTCCAATTGAATTAAAAACTTAATAAAACAACAGGTTTTGCATCAGGCATGACACTTTAATGTTGGGCATTATTGACTGTAATCCTCAGTGATTTATCAGAAAATCAAAATATTTTACAAGTCATAGGGCAAACTTATGAGGCATAATCATGTATGTTCTGCAAAAACAAGGTTAGCTGAGAGGTATGTGTATGAACATCTAGTCTAGTTCTGAATGCAGACAGTCCCTGGGGTAAGGATGAGATCCATTTTTTAGTCTGTCCTTAAGTCAAATTTGTAAGTAAGTCGAAACAAGTACATATGGTTCTTATTAAATGTGACATAGACAACACTTCAAATAAAAAAAACATTAATACTGTATACTGTAGTAATAGTAATAATAATAATACTGCATAATATGCATAAAAACAATAAGTACTGTGTAATAGCAGTACATTCAGTAACTATGTTCATACACTATGGTACAGTACAGTAGAACGTTCCACACAAAAAAAAATGTTAAACTTACCTCTTTTTAAGCTTCACTTCACATTTCTGTACTATAGGCATCACTCTTTCCAGAACTTTCAGACCTCTGCCAGACCTCCTACTGTCACCTAGGCCATAGTGAGCCACAATGTAATGTGCCCATTCTACTGTACAGTACAGTAACTGCTTCAATACTGTACCGTACAAGACAACAGTCCTGACCAATCAGATCACCAACACAGCAATCTCTTAACCAATTGGATCTCTTGTTCTCCATGAAGGCTGAAGTAACTGCTCTAACAAGACATGCGAGCAGCTTCACAAATGGGGAAAACAGGGAAAAGGAAAGCACAACATAATTCTTCATTTTCAAGGCAGGATTTAGGCAACTTTAAGGATTTTTAGGCATTTTCATTTTATTTCCAACATTGCGGCAGCACGTTCTTATCTATGGGTTGTTCTTATGTCAAATGTCTGTAACCCGGGGTCTGCCTGTACTTACCTTGGCTTGTGCATTCTGCTTAAAAAGCATGTATCTCTCACAGAGAATATACATGATTCTTATTGGCTTGGATGATTGGTCTATGTCCCTGCATTGTACAATTCTGAGTAATTAAATTTCTTCTCGTTTAACCTTGCTAACGACTCAATTCTGTGTCTATCCTTACATTTTATGTATCGTAATACACAAGAGATTATATGCAGGGAAGACTGTTGTAATATTTATAGATCCAACTAGCCTTAATTAATTGCATAATTAACTTGTATAAAAAATGAACAACTTGCCTTCCTCTGTGGTATTCGGAAATTAAAACACAAAGCAGTAACAGCCTTTCCCACCAGCAACTAGGCTGCACTCTGAATATTGGGAGGTTATCTGTGTTGGCTAGATATTCTGAGGTGCTGCAGAACTATATAAACATATCGCTTGTAATGTGGGATACTGATGGCAGAAAAGGTCATGTGACATGCCAGATCCAATTAGAAATGCTGTCTCGTAGGGCAGAAAGGATGCTGATTAGAAAATGTAAGGAGAATGGCAGTTTTACAGAGAGCTGCAGAGTTCTTCTACTTGCTGAATACATAGTCAGGACATGACTTGCCCACTGAAATATGTGAAATGTTAGGGTACTAAGTATGTCACTATACTTTTAGTGTGGCAGTAAACATTGTAAACCTATTTGTGCATCCATGTTATTTCTGCTCTTACCTTCTATAATTAGAACAATTCTGCCAAATAACTGGTGAATACAATTCTGGTGAGAGAAAACATGGACAGTTGGACAGTGCTGTCAAGGTAAAACTGTTTACACTAGGCTCTGCCTAAAGATGTTACCATTTTCTAAACATTATGATGTTTTGGGAATGTCAGTATTAATCATGGTGTCCATAGAGAGAAAAACTCTACATGTGTAGGTAAAGGTGAAAGGTCTGTCACATTTTCTTAGACGTTTTTGAAAACTTTCAAGAGAAACCTATTCAGTAAATCGAATGGGCCTAGGGATACCCATTTCAGGGACTTAAATATGGCCTGCAACTTAAATAGGATATGCTGGAGGGACAGATTTATCTCCCAGTGACTGACACACCTTTCAAACAGTCTACCAATTTATGTGAAACAGAGCACCTCTATGACACTGTTCAAGAGGAATCTGGATGAGTGGATAGGGCACCATAAATTCTTACCGGGGAAAGAACCCACAACCCTCCTGGACATGGGCAGTCATTACTAAATGCAATCTTGGGTATTGACTAGC
>NC_056746.1:1172419333-1172441833 GCF_019279795.1 Protopterus annectens
GGCTTTCGCCCAAAACACAGTACCATTACTGCTCTTCTATCCTAATAACAACAAACTTGTCTCCTGATTATTCCTTGATCTTTCAAAGGCTTTCGACACAGTCTCACACTCTCTCCTTCTGAACAAATTAACTAAGCTTAATTTCTCTTCTTCTACTATTGCCTGGTTTTCTAGCTATCTCTCTGATCGACAACAATCAGCAAAGTGGCTGTCTGCTCTCTCCCCTCCTCTGTCTGTTAATACCGGTGTACCCCAACGATCTATTCTAGGTCCATTACTCTTCAATATTTTCACTAACCTACTCTACACCTCTTGTCCTCAGTCACTACTGGTCCAATATGCTGATGACTCTACACTTTTCTCTGTTGCAGACACTCCCACAGAACTCATGTCACTTACTCAGTCTTCCTTTAACTCTGTTGAAACTTGGCTCTCCAAAAACCAGCTTATACTAAACCCTAAAAAAACAAAACTATTACTTTTTCTTCCCAAAAACTTAATCTTAAATCCACATTCTCCATACTCTGTTTAAACAGCACACCTATCACAGTTGAACCTTCCACTAAACTTCTAGATGTCATAATTGATGACCAACTAAAATTCGATCTACATGTAAACAGTTGCATTAGAAAACCACCAAAAACTTGGCCTTCTATACAGAAACAAAATGTTTCCTCACCAACAAAGCAAAAATATCCCTTGCCCATGCTTAGCTATTACCAAGTGTACTATATAGCTCTCAAATTCTCACTAACATTAATTCATCACTACTAACTAAATTAGAAACCACCTATAGCAAAGTGTCCAGATTTGCAGCAAACCTACATTATAAATCTCACCACTGTCTCTCACTAAAAAACATGAGCTGGCTTGAATTTCCTCATCAGCTTCTCCTCTCCCAGCTTCCAATTATCCATTCCATATTATATCAACCATCATACTGCCCCAGTCTATCTACACTAATCTCCTACTACACTTATTCTAGGACTCTCAGAAGCTCTGGCCAAGACCTACTACAAATACATAAACCTAAGAACAAAACAGGCTGCAATCTCTATAGCTATAATCCATCCATATCTTGGAATAAACTCCCACAGGAAATTAGGGCCTTCACTAAAGCCAATTAAATCTGCCAGAAAAAAAATACCTGAAATGTCAATGGACTTGCCACTGTACTCATCCTCCATAATCTGTCAACCTTTCCTAGGATTGTCCAATTGCCTGTCACTATCCAGTGTTAATTTCTGTATAACTGATACATATATCTCTCACTCAGTTTGGCATTAGAAGTTCAAAGTGGGTTCGGTCGAACCCACTTCAGTCGAAGTCCGGAGGCCAAACGGTGACAATGTCGAACCCAACATTGTCGAAGTATGAATCTTGCCCACATCTCGACCGATGTTAAAGCCATTTTGAGATTTACGGCGAGTCATATTTCAACGTCAGAATTTGGCATTGTCGTTTTAGCAGAAGTGGCTCAGTAATTTCATCATTCGATGGAGTCTGGTTCGACCTTTTCATGGTAAACCCTCTCATTCTCCTCTCAATCCACCCATATACTAACTCTCAACACACTTCTATTAACCTTTCTTTCTGTATCTTCTTGAGCTATAATTACTCTAAACTAAACATCTACTAAACAAACACTTAGGCCATCCACAGTCTAAACAATGTAACTATTGTAAGTTACTATCTGTATTGTCTTTGTGTTTTTTCTTATCAACAATTGAAATCTTAGATGTTTGTACATATTATATTATGAAAGTTTTTTTACAAAAATGTATTTTGCTGTACATATCTGATATGTTTTTCCTTTATATATATCATAAATACTATATACCTTATTACTGTTATTACCTGTATTAATACCAACGTGTTGCTGGAGCTTTTCTCCTCAAGCCTTCACTGAAAAAGGGCTATCAGGTCAGATGTTCAAACCCGGTCAACAAATGTAAAATAAATGTAACATAATAAATAAATAACATTCCTCTCAGCACAGGTTGTCAGAAAGAAAAACAGTTCTTAAACATGTTATAATGTGCATAATATCAAAGAGGATAGTTGTGTGGTTTTAATGTGCCACCGCACCTTCAGTATAATTGTTTATTTGAGAGGTGATATGATGATGCATAACTGTATTAAACAGAGTTATATCACATGCATCTATTTTAATTAAACACATATAATATCTTTGAATACAACATTTTTATTTAAAAATGCTATTAGGCTTTCAGTTGCAAGAGGACCATATTGCTTTGATATCTCCATTAATATTGGTCTGTGCATATAAAATGGAAGGAAAGATGTACTGTAGTTGAATTTCAAATGGCAAGCTAGTGTGTTTGTGCCATATGTGAGTGAATGTGTGTGTGTATCCTACAATGGGTTTGTGCTGCAGTCAAGATTAGCTTCTCTGCTTACTGCAAACAATGAGTGGAAGATAGACTCTAGGTCTCCAGTGGCCCTGAATTTGATTAAATGGGTGACTAGTGTTCAAGCAAACTCATACAACCTTCTGCAGATTGACATAATAACAAGTGTTTTTGGGGTAAATGAGGTGAAATTCATTTCAGCTGGGGAGCAGTAGAGAAGGGAGCCTCACTGGTGCACAGTGGAATGAACGCCCTGACTATGACCCTGGAAAAATGATTTTGGGTAGTGGCTCGGGTACTTGATGGCAAGGCATGGATGATGGATGTGAATATTCTGGGAGGGGTGGGGCTATGTTACTGATAGGCAGTCCCCCAAAATCCTGATGGAGATCAGGACATAATGGGAAAGCTAGGTTGGAGTCTGGGCTTGGCTTGGGGGGTATGTTCACTCAGTGCCTAGGGTGAACCCACTTCCTGAGTTATGCCTTACTGCCTGCCCAGCCTAGCAGAGATGCCATTAAGCCAGGAGTGAGGCTAGGGAGTTACAAGTACAAGACTGTTTTGTTGACAGGTATATTTTCAATGAGATTTTAAATTGCAGATGGGCTAAGATATTTCTGATGTTTGTTGGGAGACAGCACCATAATTTGGCAATGTGTACAGAGTATAAGCAGTCATCCTTATGAATTTTAGATTTGTGAGTAAGGACTTAGTGTTGCTTCAGTGAACATAGTTCTCTCCAGGGTGAGTACCAGTTTAATATCCATCTGGTGGCATATCATCTGTCTGGGCTACAGTGAATATTGTGTTCACTCTTAATGTGAGTGTAAGCAAATAAATTAGGTAGCTCTAGCCATTTAAGGGACTGATGGTTCCTACAGAAGTGGAAGATTATCATTTAGATTTTCTAGTATATTTCATGGCATGGTCATAGATACTACAAAGAAAAACTGACAAAAAGTAGGGTGGGGAATAGGTGTCATCATCACCTTCATTATTAACACCACAACCTCTTCCTAATAATTGACCTCAAGATGCTAATGTTTAAACACGTGGACTTAGTTAACTCAATGGATTTTAGCAAATATTCTCGTGTAAGTTCTAATTCTCCAGGATTTGCAAAGCACTCAAAGATACAGGGGGCAGAGGGAAAAGCTGTGAGTGTGTGTGCATGTGGGTGTGCATGCATGTGTGTGTGTGTGTGTGTGTGTGTGTGTGTGTGTGTGTGTGTGTGTGACAGAGAGAGAGAGAGACAGGGGGGAGAGTGAAACACAGCAAAGAAGAAAGGTGTTGTATAAGCCTGAGTCAAATGACCAGTCACAGCTCTGCTTGCATTACTGATTATTTAGAAATGAGAACAGATCTGAATAAAACAAAAAGAATGGCTCAGGAAAGAAATATTAAGTATGCTGCAGTGTACTTCACTTTTCTGGGAGGACAGAATGGATCTGTGAGATTTGACCTTTTGACCTTTAGCACTGTTAAGGAGCGTAGCTTATGCTGAAATCACTAGCTCTGTGGGTGCAGGACAGACACTGGTCATCTAATGTTTGGACAGACCCTGACTATAGCAGTTTCTGTTGATGAAATCACATTTTGACCCAAGTACTGTTATTCAAGCATTTGGGCATCTGGTAACCAGAAAGAATAAACAAGAAACAATTCAGCTGTAGCAAAGCTAGGGCTCATTTATTACAACTGCCAAATGAATGTGATGGTTATTACAGAAGTAGACAGTGTACATGCATTTGTTTGTTTTAATTTGGTAACTTTGTGGAGATACTAGAACTTGAATATACTTCAATGGAAGTGCAGCCTTTCTGAAGCAAGGAACTCAAACAAGGAGTATGGAACACTAAACACTTCAAAGCACTTAATGTTGTTTCTTTCGGCTTTTCCCAGTTAGGGGTCGTCACAGCGGAACTCTGGTCCGCTAATGATTGGCAGTAGATTTTTACATGCTGTGTTACCAGCCCTGATGCACAACCTTCAACGAAGGTAATCCCATTCACGCATGTCTCCACACAGAAGACGCTCTAGCTGAGAATCGAACATGACAACATCTTACTGTGAGGTGACAACTTCAAAGCACTTAATGTCCTTTAAAAAACAAGAATTATTCATATTTGGCAAGTATCATTTTTATTTTTAAACATTTATGAAGGTTTATGCACAATTTAAAATCAAATGCGTCATACCAGTAAACAAGATCTGACAGATAACTGTTTTGGCAATTATATTCTGCTTAAATATATTTTTGACTGATAAGAGTAAGAAAAATAAATGAGCAAAATGTAAAATTCAGTACTTCACCACCCTCCCAAGATGCTTTTATTTATTTATTTTATTTTGAATTTGTTAACCGGGTAGAGCACTTATACCATTTGATCCACTTCATTCTCAGCCCAAGAGTACAAGGACAATAGATACTTGACAATATACAGACTGAAAGACAAAACACAATACAAATATACATTAAAACAGAGTGAATCACAGATGTGTTGCTGTACAGAAAGAATCACAATGTACATTAATTTTGTGAGGGAGCTTAATTAGGTAATAGTAAATCTGTGAACGTAATTATACCATATGTAAGATAATAACCCCAGGATTCATAAATGGCACTATATACCTTAATTATTTGATATGTTGTGCTGGCTTATGCAATTGTATGACAGCACAAGCAACAACACTGGTTTGCCTGGGACAGTTTATCAATGGTATTCCAAGCACCAATCTAAACATGCATTTCATCAGTAGCAGGTTCAGGTCAATTCTCAGTTGTACTAACTGATATGAATCTATTTTATTCCCCTTCTCTGCCTTTTTCTTCATTGTTGAGGCTTGGAATCCTTAAATAAATGTGTACACTGAAACTGCAACTTCACAGTTCATTCAAAGCCTGACATCCCCCATAATATATGAACTTTCTAAAACTAAGAAAGTATCTTTTGCAAATCACATATTTTTTTAAATAATATTTAAAAAACACTTCCATCCACCTATACGTTTTGCATTTTTTAAAATAAGAATTAATAAAAAAACTTCCGCACATTATACCACTTTACAGAGTCACCAGAGGTTCCATTCCCTTGATGATAATATGCTGAAATAAAGAAACCATTAATCTGATGTTGTCAATCTTTATTTATTCTTTACTCTTGGATAGTTGGTTCCAATCCTCAGCACTGGTTCGGCCATTATATAGCTTATGCCAGCCAAATATCTCTCGAGCTAAGACACTATCCACAATGCTACTCTCTGTATTACCCCAGATCTCGTTTGCCTCTCTCGTCACAAGATGTGCCAGCCTATTCTCCTCTCGCAGCTAAGTAAACATCTAAATTTATTAGTCTTTCTACTATTCCTTTCTCCCTTTTTTACTAAAAACCTTTGTTTTCTCATCTCTACCCACCCTTTCTCGAGCAAGTGAGTTTTTTTCCATACACGTTGGTACCCTTTCTCCTACCGTCACTGGTGGTCCCCTCTCTAACATTAGGTAGTTCCCTTTTTTTACCATAGTTTTTAATATACTTTCTCTTCTAACTTCTTTACCTATTTTAGGCAGCTCTATCTATTATTGTTGGCAGAATTCTTTCTTTCTATTTTTGTGTGTGTGTGACTGTGTGACTACAGTTCTGCCTATTGACCTCCCTTGTTTTCTCAGTCGTCAAAATGGCAGACAAGTCCAAGGGCACAACTGGTTTTAAACAGTGCCAGGACTGTGGGTGGAAAATGACTTATTCCAATGGGCACTCTGCCTGTGTTTATTGTTTAGGTGCTCCACATTTAGACTTGGAGTGCTCCATCTGCCAAGCCTTCAGTACTAGGGCCTTGATAGAACATCGTAATAAGTCAATTCTCAAAGGGCTTATTAAGGCCCCCTTTGAAGAAGCCTTATCCAAGGCTGATATGGTTCCAAAGGCCTCTGGTTCCAAGACTAGTCAGTCGGTGCCAACTTCTCCATTGACACCAATAACAAAAAAACAAATGGTTCCTCCTTGGAACCAAAAGCTAAGGTTCCAAAGCTCTCGGAATGGTTTTCCTACTCGGCACCAGCCACTACTTTGGTACCATTGGCACAAACTTCTTCAGCTTCACAGTCATTGGCAACATCTCCAAATGCATCACAGCAGATCTTACCCCCTCCTATGGTGCTGAAAAGTGAACCTCTCTATATTCCCAGGACAAGGTACTCCCCTTCCATTGACCCTTTCTATGGTCAGCTTCCTAGTCCCTTTGTGGAAAGGCCAGAATCCCCCTCTGAATTGTCCATTCAATCCTCCAGGAGTCTCACTGAAGTAAATATAGTGAGGTTGGTGGAACAGCTCCTAGTGGCTAGGGGTCTCTATGCCTCCTCTCAATCCCCTCTCCCACCTGGAGCAGGGATGTTTTCTCCCAGGACTCCACCAGTTCTTCCTCCTCTGACCTTCTTGTAGGCTTTAGAGGTTCCCACTCCAATGGCTCAGGCTCCAGTTGCTCTGGCACCGATAGCCCTTGTGTCTTCGGTTCCGGAGTCAGCTCAGACTTCTTCGGTTCCTTCGTAACCTGTGGGTTCTTGAGATCATGGTTCTGCTGCCAGACCCAAGGGGTTTGAGTCGGGGCCTGTTTTTATTCGGGGTTACCCTTACCTCTTGGAACTCTGATGCTTGGGGGCCCTTCCTCAGCTACTGCTTTGGAGGTAGGTCTCTCAGACTGGGGTGTGATCTCAGTTCTGAGTTTGTCTCTCTTGGTTCTGGGCTCTCATCCCTCTTTGGCATGGCCTGCCTTCCAAGCAATGGAGAGAGCATTGGCCACTGCAAGCTCTCAGTTGGCTCTTGCTGTTCTGGAGTTTCATCCCATGACCCCTTTTTACCTGGAGCTTCCACCAACCTCCTTGCCCAGACTGTGAGCTCAAAGGCTGCAAGAGATCCCAGCAAAGGGTCACTCCTCTTCCGAGTCCTCCTCAGACATTCCCACTGAAGAGCCTCCTTGGAAGAAAACATGTAAGAGGAAACATCTAGACTATTCTGAAGAGTCCATAACTGAGGACACAAATTTCGATGACAGGGTGGGTTCTCACACAGTCACCCCTGGAAGATGTCTCCTTTGGAGACATTCTAGAGATCCTTAAACAGAGGGGTAACTGGAAGCCCAAAGACCCTTCTTCCAAGGAGTATGTGTACTTGCAAGCCTTCAGTTCTTGCCCATCTACTTCTTAGGTGACCCGTTTTGCTGATAATCTTATTAAGTCGATCTCTCAGCAGGGTTGGAAGGTTCCTGACTCCATAGAATGGATTCCCCAGAGACCAGATAAGATACTGTCTGCTCCTGATGACCAACATCATTGGGCAAAAGGGTTAGCAGTAGATGCCATGGTGGTGGTGGTGGCCACCAAAACAGAACTAGCTGAGGAAAGTTCCACTATTCATCCCCCTACCTGAAAGTCTAGAATGATGGACAGCTTTAGGAAGCAGGTTTATGCATCATTGACCTTCACCTTAAGGTCCTTGAATTTTATGGCACATTTCACTAGGCTCCATAGGGATCTGATCAAGGAGCTATTGGATACCCTAGCAGCAGCTGTATCTGACAGGGTTCAAGAAAAGATAGCCTCTCAGTCAGCTACCCTGGAGTCTATTTCCAACTCATCCATGAGGCTCATTCACATGTAGCCAAAGGGGGAACCAGGTAAGCTGGTACAGGTGTTGCAATTAGATGACATGCCTGGATGTGCCTGTGTGAGTTTGCAGAGCCATTTAAGTCTTCCTTCGTCAATGCTCCTTTGACAGATCTTCTTTGTTTGACCCCAAAGTCAAAGAAACTCAAGGTTGGTGTGAGAAAGATGGGAAGACCCTGTCTGCAGTGGGTATATGTTTTTCTACTCCTCCAATGGTCCTAGTCTAGGAATCAGAGGAGTGGAAAGATGTGGTTCAGGAAGTCCTAAGGGCCTTTCCAGGATGCACCTGGAGGCTCCCCTTGGAGCAGAGGGTGCTCTAATGGAAGACACTGACACCGAGATAGAGATGGCTCACAGAATCAGGGTTCCAGAGATTCTTTCTCTGGCCAGCCCTACCAGCATTCCTGGAAGGGGGCCTGACTGCTTACCTCTGGAAGCAGTCAGGGGAAGATTCTCTCTGCATCCAACAGCCTGGTGACAAATAACCACAGATGCTTGGATGCGGAGAATTATTACCAGAGGTTACTCTAGCCCCTTAATTCTGTATCCAAGCTCTCTAATAACAAGGCTCCCTGATGTCCCACCCAATCAGAGGGCCAAGCAGCCTTAGAAATGCAAAAGCTGCAAGAGAAAAGAGTCATCCAAGAAGTCCCACCAGACCAGATAGTATCTGGATTTTACTCAAGGTTCTTTTTAGTGCCAAAACAGAGAGGGGAATGGAGAGCAATTCTGGATCTCAACCTTCTAAACAAATTTGTTCAACAATCCAAATTCCAGATGGTCACAGTTCAGTCTATTCTTCCCTTTATAAAGGAAAGCCATTGGGTGTGCTCTATAAACCTTCAAGATGCATATTACCACATAAAGATGGACAAATACTCCAGAAGGTTTCTCTGCTTTTGGCTAGGAGCCAGTCACTTTCAGTTCAGAGTGCTGCCCTTTGGCCTCACCACAGCTCCCAGGGTGTTCACCAAATGTATGGCAGCAGTAACAGCTCACTTGAAACTGCACAGATTCCAGGTGTTTCCATATCTAGACGACTGGCTCATCACAGATTCCACCAGGCATATACTGCTTCAAGCAACAGAATTCATTATGCATTTGTTTGTGCACCTGGGCATCACAGTCAATCAAGCAAAGTCCCAGCTAAGACCCTTCTGAAGATTTAGAATTCATAGGAGCTCATCTGATCACTATCTCTTGTGTAGCCTCCCTTACTCAGCACAGATTACAACAGATAAAATCCCAAATACATCCTATTCTCTGCAGAAAAAAAGTCCCAGTGATGCTAGTCCTTCAATCTTTGGGTTCCATGGCAGGGGCCATCACTCTGGTCCCACTAGTGAGATTCAACATGTGGCTATGACAGTGGCTTCTAGTATCAAAATGGTCTAGTCTAACCCATCCAATGACCTACCCCATTCTTATCACCAGTCACTGCAAAAAAGACCTGTCCTGGTGGATGGAATCTGAAGAAATCATTTTAGGCACCCATTTGTCCCTCCTCAACCCAAGGCCATAGTGACCATAGATGCTTCCCAGATGAGGTGGTGGGACATTATCTGGGAAGAACAGTCCAAGGCACTTGGTCCCTAATAGAGGCCAACCTGCATATCAATGTTCTGGAGTTGAGGGCAGTGCTATTAGTGCTGCAAGCCTTTCAATCTATCCTCATTCTAGGAACCATTGCAATTCAATCAGACAATATGTCCGTGGTCTGGTACATCAACAAACAGGGTGGAACCAAGTCCTACACCTGTGTTGAGAAGCCCTCAGAGTGTGTCAATGGGCAATTTCCTCTAACCACTTTCTGATAGCAATGCACATCATGGAGGTCTCAAACTGAGCAGATGCATTCTACTGCCTCATGAGTGGTCTCTCAATCCCAGAATAGTGAGGGATATTTTCCATTGCTGAGGCCAGCCTTGCTGCAACATTTTTGCATCACCCCAAAATAAGAAGTGCAGAAGCTACTTTGCTCTAATCCCTTCTCAGTGAAAATTACCGAAAGATGCTCTTCTCCTCAATTGCCCCACGGGTCTCCTCTATGCTTCCCCCCCACCCTCTAATTCCTCTCTTTCTCAAGAAAGCAGCCAGACTGAGAAGCAAAGTTATCTTCATTGCACCCTATTGGCCTCGACAAATTTGGTTCCCCTTCCTATGGCCTCATCTAGTTCACTGTCCATGGATTTTGAACCTAGTTACAGACCTGCTGTGTCACCCACAGGGACTGGTGCATCCAAACCTTCAAAACCTCTAGCTGGCAGCTTGGTTCCTCCAATTCTGCTAGTCACCAGGCATAATAATTTAGCTTCCCCAGTGTGGAAAATTCTACTGGCTTTCCATAGGCCATCCACCAGGAAACTCTACCTTAGTAAGTGGAAGAGATTTTCAACTTGGGCTTATGATAATAATCTCGACCCTTTCTCCGCACCTGTGGAAAAAGTTGTAGAATTTATAACCATTCTTTTTGATTATGGGGCTTCCATCTCCACGATTAAAGTCCAATTAGATGCCATCTCTAACTTCCATAATGGTTTTGAGGACCTTCCTCTGATTTCACATATATTATGTGAAGTGTTCCTCAAAGGAACCCTGCATTTAAAACCTCCATTTAAAGACCCTCTACCTCCATGGGATCTGACCATTGTTCTTCAGTCACTGGTGCTTCCTCCCTTTGAGCCAGCAGCGACATGCAACTTAAAGTTTCTTTCATGGAAAATGCTTTTCCTCATAGCTATTACCTCCACATGACGAGTGTCTGAGATTCAGGTCTTATGCTCAAAACCCCCTCATTTAATTTTCCATAAGTATAGACTTTCAATCAGAACCAATCCATCCTTTCTTCCAAACGTGGTCTCAGAGACCAACATGAATCAAACCTTTGACTTGCCTATTTTCTTTACAAACCTTTCCAACAAAGGTGAATATTGCCTACATTTGCTGTATGTTCACAGACAATTACATTTCTATCTCAGCAGAACTAAAGAATCTAAAAAATAAGAACAGTTGTTTATATCCTTTTCTGGCCCAACTTTAGGAAAATCTGTTAACAAAGTTACTTTGTCAAAATGGCTAAGAGACTGCATTACCTACATATATAATAAAAAGAATCTGAAGTTACCTGTGTCTGTGAGAAAGCATTCCACCAGATCAATGGCCACTTCAGCTGTTTTCCATTCTAAGGCTTCCATGAATGAGATATGTGCAGCAGAAACATTGGCTACCCCAAATACCTTTGTCACTCATTACAAATTGGATCTGGTCTCCAGGGGAAGAGCTTCTTTTGATTCTATGGTTCTCAGGAATATCCTTCCATAGGGCCATCCAGGATCTAAAGTAATTGGTGACTGTGTCCCAAGAGTCAAGAATAGGTGAAGATTAACAACATCAGATAAGGAAGTTATGTCCTTAACATAACGTTCCATCTGTGTTGTCGATCTTCATTTATTCTTGGTATCCCAACCTCCTACCCCCCTCCTGTGAATTCCTGGAGGATCGATCACTTATCCTGGGTTCCTTGTTAGGTTTCACCTTGGACATGGCTTCTTTGTTTGGCTATGATTCTTCTGTCTTTCAAAGAATTGAAGCCAAGAAAATAAACACACCACGACCACCAGACCTCCGAATTCGGACAACCTGTGTCACTGCACAGAACTAAAAAAGCCAACTGAATTGAGTATAAAGTTTATTACACAAAACAAACCACCGTAGTGTTAAGCGCTTTCACTCAGTAAATACCGAGCTTCCTCAGAACACAGTAAACTGCCATGACACCATTTAAATACTTTCAGAAAATCACCTGACTCAGGTGTACAGCCAATACAACCATTACATTTCTTTTTAAAATTATGCAAAGCATCAAAACCTTGTTAGTATATGAAAAAACCTGTGCAATATGGTCTAAGGTATCACAAAATACCATAAATTCGTTCCACAAACGATCCTATGCATCAACAACCCCCAATTAATTATTAAAAATAACTTGTCCAGTTTAGTTGTCAAAGGACCATGTTAAAATATTAAATATGACATATAAAATATAATACTGTTAAAATTCAACACTCCAAAATAATACTTATAGTAAAATGAATAAAAATTTTTTTAGAAATGAAACAGTGTCTCCCTTTGATCCACAACCCTCCCCAAACATGTATGAGATTGTGGAATGGGTTATAACTGGGCCGCCCTAAGTTTTAACACACTGCTGATACTAATATTATCGTTCAGACCCGGGGCCCTATCTGCATCAAGCCTCAGTTGCCAAAGCAACTCTTTATACTCTAATCTTGATTCCCAGTTACCTCCCCTAGGGTCTGGGGCCACCTGTTCTAAAACCATAAATTTTATATCCATTTGATCACATACAAGGGAATGTTTAAAAAAAGCATTAGCATCCTTCCCCTTGGATACATCATACATATGTTCGTACACTCTTTTTTTCAGTTGTCTTTCCATTTTCCCTACGTAAAAACTGTTACATGTGACACAAATTCCCAAATAAATAACCCCCTTAGTCCCACAATTGAAATATCTAGTAGATTTAAATTTATATTTTCTTGACGGAATAAATACAGTTCCTTGGTTCATCATAAAACTACACTGCTGGCATGCTCCACACTTGTATGTACCAACTTTCAGTTTGTTGGTATTAAATTTTGGTACTGAGTTCCTTTGCAACAGTTCTTTCAAGTTAATGTCTTTCTTTCTAACAAAATGGGGGAATACTGGGAATATAACTTCTAATCTCATCATTCAAAGATAAAATAGGCCAATGTTTCAAAATAATTTGCTCCACTTCATTTGATGTGTATAAAGTTACTTTTAAATTCATCTAAATTTGATACCATGTTAACATTATTAATTTTCCCTGTCCCTAACAAAGGAAAATATTTTGAGTTTCTGTTCTCTATAACTTCTAGGGCCATACTGTCAATAAGATTCCTGGATATCCTTTTTCTTCAAACAGTACTCCAACAGTCCTGACCTCTTCCAAAAATGCATCCATCATACTGGTCATCCTCGAGGCCCTAATCATTTGACCCTTAACAATACCCTTTTTTTGAAAAAAAGGATGTCCACTGTCAAAATGTAAATAAGAATTTGAAAATGTGCTTTTTCTAAAAAGCTTAGATTGAAAACAGTGGTTGATGTAATCCTTGTATAGGGTGACGTCCAAATAATTCAACTGATGTTGGTCAATATTGTGTGTAAAACGTAAGAAGTCAGTACCATTATTAATCTGTCCCAGAAATTCATTGAACGTGTCTCCTGACCCATTCCATAAAAGACATATGTCATCTAGGTATCTAGTATAATACCTAATGTACTTAGACCATTGTGTCCTTAAAATATATTTCTGCTCCCAGTAATATAAAACACAATTAGCATATAACGGGGCACAAGGAGCCCCCATTGCCACTCCCTTCTTCTGCTGATAGAATTCACCATTAAAATATATGAAATTGTTATTTAAAATTGTCTCCATAAACTCAAGGACTAAATTAATAGTGTTACTATCCAGACCAGACTCGCCCACCAATATTTCACCAAACCAGTCTAATCCAGTTTTGTGGGGAATACTAGGAAACAATTCCACTATGTCAATGGTAACCATCAAATACCCATCCCAAATTTTTCCTGGTCCATACCCTTTAAAAAATACCAAGAATCTTTATTTATATGCGGGATAGCAGCTACAAATTTCTTAACTGTGGAATCAACATACTTGGCTAGTGGCTCCGTAATACTTCCTCCACCTGATACTATAGGTCTCAACTTAATAGGGTCAATACTTTTATGGGTCTTTGGTATTCCAAAAATCACAGGAATTTTAGGTTTTTCAACATGCAGATAGTTAAATAACCGTTCATTAATGCTCCCTTGCAATAAAAGATCATACAAATAATACCCTATCTTAGCATGTGCTATATTGATCTTGTTCCTGGAAACTACCCCATACTGGTCCAAATCCTGTAATAAATTGTGTAAATGTGCCTCATAATCAGCAGTGTACATAAGAACCACCCCACCACCCTTGTCTGGTTTCATAACTCAGCATTTCTCTTGGTTTAGGAATTCAATAATATTCCTTTCTTTTTCGTTAAGATTATCAGAGTACCTGTGATTCCTATTCTTTTCACATAACCTTATGTCTCTTTCAACTAATTCCTCAAAAACTTTGAGTGAGGGATGGTTGGGGGGTTAAATGCACTTTTCCTGGATAATTCCCAATTTGTGTGGGACTGCCCTTTGAAAAAAATATTTAAATTTAACTGTCTAATAAACAGTTTTAAATCAATCTTGGTGTTGGCCGTTATCCCTGGCCGGGAGGGGACAAAGTGAAATCCTTTGGAAAAAAGTTCAAAGTATTCATCCGTGGGTATAAGTTCAGTAAAATTAAAAATAGTAAAATTCCCTTGCCTCCAGATAACTTAAACAGCATGGTGAATAAACAAGTTATCAGGGTCAACAACTTCAGGAAAAATAATCTGTTCCATTAATTCAAGTGACGGTTCCACCCTCTGTTCAGGTGTCTCCCTCCCCTCCCCCCCGGGATACTGAAAATCCCAAAAGGACTGTTGCCTTTCTTTTTCGGCCAGCCTCTCACTTCTTCTCAAAACCGGTCGCCCATTAACTTGATTGTTAAAATTATTGTTGTGATATTCATGAGTCCCATCTAAAAAAACATTGTCAGCTTGATTAGCCAGGGAAAAATGTTTAGAAACTGGGTAAGCCCTACCTTCCTTATATTCAAGAAGGTCCCTCTCTAACTTCCTAATTTTCCTATTAACAACTTTAATACAGAATTGGTCAATTTCATGAAAAACATTGTCATAATTTCTATTCACACTGGTAAACATACTGTCATTCAAAACTTTATGATGTACCATATTAAGCTCTTTAAGTACGTTGTCAGCCTTATTTTCATAGTCCCTAATCATTAAATTCAAAACTTCTATTCCCGTTTTGTTAAACACTTCACATAATTGTTGATATAATGCAGTGCCCGGCTTAACATTGTTCGGGAATTTAAAAACTCAAAGCCCTTTAGGGACCCGGTTAACGTGAACGCATTCCTTTAAGTAGTCAATCTCCAATTGGTTTGACTTGAATGCGTACATTTTATCTTTAAAGTTGTTAAAGTTATCATCCAGATTAGTTTCAAAAGTGTTTACAGTACCTTCATTGAAATTGAAACGCCTGTTTGTCCAAGAGTCAAAGTTAAAGGAGTTCAAATTATTGTCCGTTCGGACCCTTTGTGTGTTTCTGTTAGAACCAGACCTCGTAGGTGATGAATTACACTGCCCAAAAGCTTGTGCCACATTTGTCGGTCCACCTTCCTCCACACTGTTAGGAGGGTTCGACGCTCTACACGTACCACACGACCTCTGACCCTCAGGTAACTGCTGCTGGTTGCCGGGTAACACCACACCAGTTTCAGAATTCCGTTCCTGGAAAGTATCTGTAAGTTGAGAAAGAAGAGCAAGAACCTGCTTGAATTCACCCCGTCTCACGGGTGAATTATCAGAAAGGTTCAGATTGTCCTTAAGTACTGCAGGTGTGTCCAAAAACTTGTCCAAATCAGCGCCTTCCGCCATGGTACCAAAAAACCCACAGAAATATCCAAAGAATTGAAGCCAAGAAAATAAACACACCACGACCACCAGACCCACCGAATTCGGACAACCTGTGTCACTGCACAGAACGAAAAAAGCCAACTGAATCGAGTATAAAGTTTATTACACAAAACAAACCACAGTAGTGTTAAGCGCTTTCACTCAGTAAATACCGAGCTTCCTCAGAACACAGTAAACTGCCATGACACCATTTAAATACTTTCAGAAAATCACCTGACTCAGGTGTACAGCCAATACAACCATTACATTTATTTTTAAAATTATGCAAAACATCAAAACCTTGTTAGTATATGAAAAAACCTGTGCAATATGGTCTAAGGTATCACAAAATACCATAAATCCGTTCTACAAATGATCCTATGCATCAACAACCCCCAATTAATTATTAAAAATAACTTGTCCAGTTCAGTTGTCAAAGGACCATGTTAAAATATTAAATATGACATATAAAATATAATACTGTTAAAATTCAACACTCCAAAATAATACTTATACTAAAATGAATAAAAATTTTTTTTAGAAACAAAACAGTGTCTCTCTTTGATCCACAACCCTCCCCAAACATGTATGAGTAGTATTGGAAGTACCAATTCCAGCACCATTTACAGTGACATTGATGGGAGCACCAAATCCAGCACCATTTATGGTGACATTGATGGGAACACCAATCCCAGCACCATTTACAGTGACATTGATGGGAACACCAATCCCAGCACCATTTACTGTGACATCAATGGGAGTACCGATCCCAGCATAATTTACAGTGACAATGATGGGAACACCGGTACCAGCACCATTTACAGTGACATTTATGAGGGTACCAATCCCTGCACCATTTACAGTGACACTGATGGGATTACCAATCCTAGCACCATTTACAGTGACACTGATGGGATTACCAATCCCAGCACCATTTACAGTGACACTGATGGGAGTACCAATCCCTGCACCGTTTACAGTGACATTTATGAGAGTACCAATCCCAGCACCATTTACAGTGACACTGATGGAATTACCGGTCTCAGCACCATTTACAGTGACACTGATGGGATTACCAATCCCAGCACCATTTACAGTGACACTGATGGGGGTACCATTCCCTGCACTGTTTACAGTGACATTTATGAGAGTACCAATCCCAGCACCATTTACAGTGACACTGATAGGAGTACCAATCCCAGCACCATTTACAGTGACATTGATGGGAGTAGCAATCCCAGAACCATTTACAGTGACATTGACAGGAGTACCGATCTCAGCACCATTTACAGTGATATTTATGGGAGTAGCAATCCCAGAACTGTTTACAGTGACATTAACAGGAATACCGATCCCAGCACCATTTACGGTGACATTGATGGGAACACCAATCCCAGCACCATTTACAGTGACATTGATGGTAGTACCAATCCCAGCACCATTTAAAGTGACATTGACAGGTGTACTGATCTCAGAGCCATTTACAGTGACACTGATGGGAGCATCAATCCCAGAACCATTTACAGTGACATTGACAGGATTTACAGTGACATTGACAGGAGTACAAATGTCTAAAGTTAAAAAAGTGACTTAGAAAGTCATCTGGTGGCTCATGCTTATAGCTAGACCTCTGCCTGGCTCTGTGTTTCAGAAGGATGGAGTCATCACTGTGGTCCAGGTGACCATGGTTCATTTAGTGATCCCGGCACTGGAGGAGCCACATGGGTGGGGTGAAGGGATGTGACCTGCTCACCTCCTTCCAGTGGGTGGGAGGGACATGCAAACTCAGGGCCACACTAAGTGGTGCATTTTCCCTTTTGGAGAATGGAAAGACTTCCACTAGGGCTTCATTGGAGTAGAAGGGTTACCTGAGGGGACAAGCCCTTTGCAGAAGTGAGAGGGTGCTCGTCATTGCAGCCCTTTGCACATCTTATCCCTGGCACTTCTCTGGATATATACAGGGAGTAAGAGCTACATGCAAACATCTTGAGCCACACCTAATTCATGAATGAAGTCTGAATGACGGCCCACCCCAGTTCAACCCTCATCCTGGTGATGTGAAATAAATGGGCCAATTTGCCAGGAGGAGGTAGATGTTCGATAAACAGTAGGGGCAAAGAGAGGGAGAGAACTCATAAATAGACATTTCATACCAAGATATCAAATAGTCAAACTGCTATTTATGGTTGCAACTATGGTGAAAGTGTTACTATTTAGACATTAAAATGTAATAATTTAACTGCTTGTGCTTCCCCAGCTGTTTGAAAGGTAATACATAGAAATCCAATTATGTTTTTGTGTGATTATATCAATCTAAGCAGTTGAAATACCTGGTAAATAATTGTAAGCTTAGGGTGAGCTGAAGGGTTTGATTAGCCCTATTGCAGAGCAGAGCTGGATGTTGTCACCTCTGCCTCTGGTGTGGCCTTATTTCTTAGTTTATTTATTTGCAAAGTATAGTTTAGGGAGTTTATATTTAAATAACAGCACAGGGTGATTACATTAGGAGATATGATTATGTAACACAGTATAGGAGTAAATATAGCTTCCCAGAAGCTGGGAGTTTAGGAGTAGATTTTAGTTGTGGTTTGGAAAGATTTAAGTTCCCTCATTGTGAAGGTACACAATTAGTTCTTACCTAGGAACCTGAAAGAATGTTATTTATGTACAAGATGAAGCACAAATGGGATTACAGGATTGTTGCTTAGGGCTGCTTATTGACAAGCACTTTAAGCTATAGAGAGTTATCTGGTAATTGAGATTTGGGGTTGTTGACTCAACTAAAATATTCTTAAGAATATGTTACTGAATAGTTACTGGGCGGGTAGAGGGTTTCATCTAGGTAAACGTTTCCCATGTTAGGCTGATTGTACTAATTACTGATATTGTCTGATAGCTTTGTAAAGTTCCACTCAAAAAAACTTTTTCCTTGCAAAGATGAAGTCTGGGTGATGCAGTTTGTTGTACTAGTCAGTATAGGGTAGTTTATTAGTAGAAGTGGATCACTGGAAGGCTGGGGGGGAAAGCAAGATGGTATTTGTTGATAACATGTCAGCATTTTACTTGACTGAAATTAGAAATTAAGGTTTTTTTCACGCTAATATAATGCATTACACTGATATACATGATACTGTATTTTATATTTTACTGTTGATAATGGATGGCGTAAGGTCCTAAATCAGGATTGTTGCTAAGACTTTGCCAGAAAACTGTTCATGAATGCAAACACTGATGCTCAAATACAAAGATTAATATTGTTTTATACATTTAGCCTCTAGGATATTGTTGTTTATGCTCAGAATGGCTGTGTTGAGGTTATTAATGTTCATATTTTATTACATACTTGTTAGGATTGATGTTTTTATAGATGTTGTTATAAAATTTGTATTAAAAAAAAAAGGCAAATATTTGTTTTCCCACGGTGGTTGTTAATAAGGACAGTTTTCAAGCTGATTCATGTATAAAAGTGTATGATTGTTAATGATGTGAGTTGCAATACTGCTTATGCTCTATTAAAAAAAAAAAAAATATATATATATATATATATATATATATATATATATATACACACACACACACACACACACACACACACACACACACACACACACACACGCACACCTATATATATATATATATATATATATATATATATATATATATATATATATTTCTAATAACATTTGTTCCTGATGGACTGTAAATATTTGTAAAAAGATTGTTCCACTGAATGTTGATTGATTGCATTTCTATGTCTGTAGGATATATAAGGCTGAAAATACAACTGCATTTTTATTATGCCTCGACAAAAAACAAGAATCATCTATTTGCTTTCCTTTCATTTCTCTAACAAGGAACATAATTTTAATTCTTGAAATCATGCATTTCTTGTCTCTTTAAATACATGAAATTGACATGCAGCAAAAGTAAGTGGTGAGAATAAGTTGCATTTAGAGCATAATTTAACTGGCTAGTGTCATCCATTACAAATACCTGGACATGTATTGTATAGTGGTGGATCACCGGTGCTTTAATCTCAAGATTTTGATGATTTATAGTGAGAACACTGGGAAAGGCAGAACCCCCTGATAGATTGCTTTGCATTCAACCCATTCCATCTGTAATGCTGTTGTTACTTCATCCATCATGCCATGATGCTCCATGAAGACAAATGGTACTATTTTCAAAAGCGACTGTAAATCTAGCAGTATTTCCAGATCTGCCAACAGTTCCCAGACATAACCTCCTAGAATGCACCTTTTAGAGAACTTTCACTGTACTTTTGGTGAGAGGAGAATGAATAAGTATTTTCTCTTATGCAGTTTGGTTTGCTAGCTATCTTTTACACACTTCTTCCTTTACAGATTTTGGCTGCAGTGTTGTCAGTTACAGCAATCCTGCTTGGTAAGTACATCAACACACCTGCTGGTGTTGGGGCCATAATGTCACACTGTCATAGAGAATACTGTGGTTCAAGAATCAGGCCCAGTGGCTCTAAACCAGTCCCGGCTATATTGAAAAGACAATCTCAGCTATACTGAAAAAACAATGACAGTGCTTCAGCTGTGGGACAGAAAAGGGTGAATCATGAAAACCTTTCTCACAAATAAACACTTCTTACAATGGTAGGGAATATGCCAGTTATAGAATGATTGATTACATGCTGTCTGCTAACTCTCTCTCTCTCTCTCCACCTCAGTTTAACTCAGGATGATGGACATATCCTCGCATCACACAGAAGTGGGGACTTGAACATATTAGTCACCGAACACAGTTCCTTAGCTTGCTTTTTACATATTGGGCTGGCTCAAATTCTGTTAAACTTTTGATCTCCCTAATGCATCTGTCATGAACTACTATAATAGTGAGTAGGATACATTATTACTGCTCAAATATCTTTCTCTCTTACTGTACTTGTCTTTCCAGAACTTGTTTTCAATTGCAGTGTTGCCAGAGCAACACAGTGTCATCACACTGCAGAGACTTAACTGGCAGTAAGATGCAGCCAACTATGACCTACTGATTAACTACACAGTGCATGAGTTGTGCTATGGATGAATGCTGCTGAAAGACATTTATGGGCAAGAACAGAAAAACATGAAAGCAAATGCTCTTGGCACAGACCTGACAGGTGCACAATACATGTTCAATCTCACACATAACACCTCTTAAGGTACTATGAATTACAAAAACAACTCATCACCCATTCCTGTATATCCGAGCCCATTCCCACCTGTACAGTGGCACTAGGGATGCCCTCTCCCCTACTCCTAGGTACTGCATGCTGACAGTTGTTTGCCCTAGGCAGGAGTATTTTTGTGAAATAAAGTTCTTCCTTTGTAAATTGTGGTTGAGTTTTAATATTTTTGTAATTAAAAAAAAGACATCTGGTCACAATGTGCTTCCTACTCTGCAGCCAGTCCCGTAATTAAGGTCACTACGTGCCCACTCCCTGGTCACACCTCTGAAATTTTTTTAATGAATCATTTTTTGCACTGTTCTTACCAAACATCAGATTTCCCTTTTCCATAAGGAAAATGTCATCCAGGCAGCTGTCACAAGGTTAAATGCTTACTTATGCCCCATTACTCCCAAGGCAACCTGAAGCTTGCATACTCCCTCAGTGTCAGGCTCACTGATGAAAGGACATAATAAATGCTTCTTGCTTTGGTGCATGTCATGGGCTTTTCTGCTGTCTTACCTTGGTGCCCTACCACCACTAGGGGTCACAGTTGTAACAGAGTGGGCTGCCACCCTCCTCCCAGGATGGGTGAGCTGGTATCAGCTGCTGGCTCCCATCGTCCTCCATCACTTCATCCTGAATAAGGTTTGCTAGCTGATCCCTGATTGTCTAAGTCACAATCAGAGATTTATCCTTCTATATCATGAAATCAGCTGTATATCTCTTAGTTTAGTGCACTAGGGAAATCCATCTTCTCGGATTTTGTAACCACAATAGAGAAATTCAGTCTCAATTATCTCTGATTTTTTCATACCCCCGGTCTTAGCTAGTATAGCTGGATGAACTGCATCACTTGAGGACACTGGTAGGTACTTAGTCTGGATGTTCGTACAGCTGTACATATAAAAGACTTTTGTAAACTACCCCAATGAGTCCGATGCCTTGTGTCCCTCTAATATATCAAAAAACTCTCCTTGTCAACAGACTATGAAGTGTCAAAAATTACAGTCATTTTTCTGGTTCTTTGTGATGTGGTAGAAAAATATGTTGCCTAAATGTCACTGAATATTGTTCTTCAAATACATAATTCACCAAAGCGATAATGTAATCTGGTGTATACTACATTTTTATATGAGATGGGAGGTCCTACAGAGTACAGGGGGTGCTATGTTTTATAAACAATCTTTATTTTTTTCCCTTTCATCAAGGTGGCATAACCTTAGAGTTAGAAAAAATACCATGGGTAGTAAGATGTAGAGCCTCTATATCAGGAGGATTTAGATAGGCTTGATATCGAGCAAACACATTTGGCATTTATTTATTTATTTTTTGGTATTTTATCTGATGGTTGTATGTAGATTTTACTGGGATACTTTTTAGAATTTTAGGGGTGATTTTCTTTTAGGTGCATTTGATCTTAAGTAATATTAAATCCTGACTTTCTATCTGGATTGGTTTCATTGTTTTCACTGAGTTTCAGCAGCCATCACTTAGACTTTTTTATAACAAAAGTGGCCTGCATTTTCAGAATGTTGTATCTGTGGACTGAGAAAGGTAGTTTTACACAGCAACCAGGAAATCACTGTTGTGGATCAAACTGCCTAATGACACTACTATAGTCTATGACACTAAATTTATGCTCTGAAAGCTAGGCTTAAAAGTATTAGT